>NC_056747.1:734984315-735019315 GCF_019279795.1 Protopterus annectens
TCACATTAAGTTCCTTGTATCACTAGGTGTTCTACTGGTTAGCCAAGTCCTCTTGTGTTTTCCCATGATCCTTTCCATGACTGTTAATGGTATTATACTGTTGCATTTCATTTAGTGTATTTCACTGCAAGTCTTTAATCCATTGACACAGAATATATATTTTTTTAGCCAGTGCCAAGATGTTTAATCCATGGACATGGAAGATTTTTATTGATCAGTCTGCAGATGTTAGATTTATTACAGTTGTTGGACAAACAGAGCAATGAAATAACTGTTAAATCAAAGAGACCTGATTGTATTTCACAAAAATTATCCCAAATTTTTACTGATATTTTCTGCAAGCAGCAAGTGTACATTTTTTTCAGTTGTTAAGTGAAATCATAGTGAGGTTCATTTCAGTCCACCTTTCCCCAAAAGTATCCCAAACTTTCCATCTTCTCATGTTATATACTATAGTAGTTTGACCAAAAGTAAGAAACAACTAGAGTCATTTTGCACTATCCTTCATTGTTTGTTCTTCTTTCAGCTTTTCCCAGTTAGGGGTCGCCACAGCAGAACTCCGGTCTGCTAATGATTGGCAGTAGATTTTTATGGTGCCGAGGTGCCAGCTCGACGCCCAACCTTCAATGAAGGCACGCCCATTTACACATGTCTTTTGAACACCACTCGACCGCGGGGAGGACATGCAGACTCCACACAGAAGGCGCTCCAGCCGAGAATCGAACGGGAAAACCTCTTCCTGTGAGGCGACAATGCTACCGCTGCAGCACTATCCTTCATTATTGTCTCTAATTTTCCTGGATAGCACTGTATTTCCGGCTTGGAAAATGAATGTTGTGGTGGGTAGGTTTGTTTTTTTTTTTGCTGTACATAGGGACTAGCTGAAGAAATAATATTCAGTTTGGTGGACTGTTCAACACCTGCTGCCAATTCCTTTGTAAGTTTATGTTCCAGGTATCGGTCTTGTATGCCATTCTGGCACCACAAATCATTTTGTTTCTTTCACTTTTCATTCACAGAAATCTGATCCAATATCTAGCCAACTGTTGGACCTTGGCTTCATTACTTGTGTTTTTGCTCTTGGTAGACAGAGGCAAAGTAGCTATTGATGTCCTTATAATCACCGCTGCAGTATTCATTACACTTGGGGTTCCCTGCTTTGAAGCCCACCGTCCGGCCAGTTTACCAAAGTCTACTGTTGCTTTAAGGTACACTGAACATCACCTACACATTCCTTGCATAGCGTAGAGCATGAAGGTGACATTCAGGCATACCATCCTCTGAATTTCTTTGCCGCCAGTCCGAACGCTGTTTTAAACCATTGGTCTGTTACCTCCGTCTGTTTTTTGCCGTTTTTCTGTTTGTTGGTATTCTGGTGATTACTCATCTTTGCTGAAGTCCTCACCATTGCAGGTAAGTACCCAGTTGGGTTTTTTGTTCTTTTTCCTGATTGCTTTGTGCTGCATGGGGGGGGGGGGGTTAATGTCATCCAGGAAGGGTAAATGCCAGTGTGGGAGACTGACTTCCTATAAAGACTGCCATGATAAGTGTCTTTTTTGTCTAGGTGCTGCTCACAACCATACATCTTGTTCAGTTTGTCAGACATTTGTCCCTAATACTCTTCATAGTAGGATTTCTTCCCTTTCATTGTATCTTGAAAACCAGCATCTTAAGCTTCTTGCTAAAGATACTATGGATGGAACTTCCTGCCATGAGGGTCAGCCATCAGGGAAGAAGAAGGTAGAAAAGGTAAGATAAGAATCTTCCCCTGTCCAGCCTCTGCCGGAAGTTTCTCCCGAGGTTATTACAAACCCATAGACTCACATAGTTGTATTGTCAGATTCCTCTACCATGTCTGAGTTGGAGGCCGGTGAGGATCTAGTGGGCAGTACATCTGATGAGGCTTTGCAGGTGTCCATTTCAGGCGTTATGGGGAACCATGGTTGATTGTTTCTGAGGTTTCTATGGGGGTTCCTTTGTTTCTATTAAGGGAAGAAGTTCCTACTACAATTGTGGTATACCGTCATGAGTCAGGGCCTACTCAGGTTTCTAGGACGGATGTCCCCTTAAAAAAGAAACAGAAAACTAATCATGTTTCTTCTGCTCCTACAGATCCACAGAGTGAGTGGCAGACCTTTACTCAGGGGATGTTTAATGCTTTACTATCATTAAGGCCTCCTCAAGGAGTTTTGGTTCCTGCTCCTCCTTGGTCCTCTTCTTCCTCTAAAAGGCCCAGATAATTGAATTCTTCTAAGGGAGAGTTAGATTCTGATGATGAATCCCTTGGTTATTCTACCCAGATTACTTGTCCTTTAGACTATGGGTCTGAGGAGGAGGAATCTCATACTCTAGATAATCCTTCTGAGGCAATTCCCTTTGGGGACATAATCTCTAGGATGATGGAATTTTTTAAGTGGGATTGTGCCCAGGTTTCTGATATCCATAAGAGGTACTATGAGTTACTGCACATGGAATCTCCTAAACCTGCAGCCATTTCTCCTGTCTTGGCTGCTTTATTAGATGCTTTTTCCAGTGCCTCTAAAGCACCGGATTCTTTGCCCCCTGCTCCCAAGAAGTCTGATACGTTTTATAGGGTCCCTGAGGATTGTTCCTTTTTGCTTAAATGTCTTGGAGCTGACTCCTCTAAGGTGTCTGTAGCCTCTGATAAACTGTCTCAATTGTTTCCTTCATCTAAGTTACTGCCTTCTGACAAGGACAGTAGAACCATGGCGTCTGTATCACATTATTGAAATTTTACTACATCGAATCAATAAAGGTTGAACTTTATTGATCAAAGTAGTAAAATTTCGAATAACATAAAAAAAAAAGTCACTGCAAAAAAACAAACTAGCGTAGGCAGGGGGGCAAGCCCCCCTGCACCCCCACACCCCCCTACTTAAATATACTAACTCTGAGACTGCACTACATTGAGGTAAATGGAAATCTACCCCTTACAGAGATTTACTGTTTATCTGCTCGATGTTCTGGACTTTCGACATTGTCGTGTCGACAGTGTCATATTCGATATTGTCGGCTTACAACAATGTGAACTAGACCCGAACCATGGATAGGCTGGGTAAGTAGGCTAATACTTCAGCTACCCTAGTTTTTAGGGCTATTAATTGTGAGACTCATATCTCTAGGTAGGTATGTGATGGCTCTTCTTCCTCAGGCTTGTCAGTTTTTTTCTGATTTTCCAGACTGTGAGAGTAAATCTTCTGCTCTTTCCTTGCTAGGGACTTCCTCTCAAGTAGTAGTCATGATGCATCATATGCCTCTTCTAAGGCTGCTGCTTCTGGTTTGATTCTGAGGAGATATTCATGGCTTTGGCTTCAACCTTTGCCCGATGATATTAAGGCTAAGTTGATGGATGCTCCTTCGGATAGTAAACTTTTGTTTAGGGAAGCGGCTGCTGGTTTATTTAAGTCTCTTCAGGATAAGGGGAAGGCTTTACAGGAGCTTAAATATGGCTTTGTTTCTCCTGTGCCTAAAATTCAGTGAAACTACCCTTCTAAGCCAGCCTTTGTTCTTAGGCAATCTCATCCTCCTTCTCTAATGGTAAAAAGAGTGGTAAACAGACTCCTCCTGCTAAGGCCACTCAGACTGCAGAGATTCTAAACCCTTCCTTTCCTGATAAACCAGATGCTGTCTTGACTATCCACCTGTTCCCAGCCACATTCCTCTTTCTCTTTGGCTTTCTCTTTCTCTTCCTGTTTGGCTCCAAATCACCCAGGATTCTTGGGTTCTGTCAGTCATTCTGTAGGGGTACTTCATTGTCTGGATTTCCTGCCCTCCTTTTATGGGTATTCCTCAGCCTCCTCGGGAATATCTTCCTTTTTTCCCCAAAGGTTCTTTGAGACCTCTTGTCGGTCTGTGTCCCACAGGGGGAAAGAGTTTTATTCAAGAATGTTTCTAGTGCCCAGAAAAGAAGGTACCTGGAGACCTATTCTAGACCTTTCTCATTTAAACGCATTTCTGAAGGTGCCTTCCTTTCGGATGTTGTTCCTTCAGTCCCTTTTTCCTCTCTTGCTCCCTCAGGCGTTTTTGGTGTCTCTGGAGCTTAAGGATGCTTATCTCCATATTCCGAATCTGATCCATCCTCTTTTCAGGAGATTTTTGCATTTCTCTGTTGCTTCCTGGCATTTTCAGTTCCATGCTTTGCCCTTTGGCCTTTCTACTGCCCCAAGGATATTCAACAAATGCCTCACTCCAGTGATTGCTTTTTGCAGGCTTCAAGGGATCCAAATCCTTCCTTATTTGAATGACCTGCTGATTCAGGCATCCTCTCCAGAGGTCCTTTTGCAAAAATCTTCATTTTACCATTTCTTTTCTTCAGAGCCTGGGGTTCATGATAAACTTCAAAAAGTCTTCCTTGATTCCTTCTCAGGATCATGTCTTTCTGTGTTGCAGGATTCAAACGGTGTCAGTGTTGGCATCCCTGCCTGCTCCAAAGCCCTTAACTCTCATTTCTTTCCTTCAAAGTCTTCTGCCCCTGGCCTCCATTACAGCCAGGGAGTTTCTGAGAGCTCTGGGGTTTATGGCTTCCACCATTCCAATGCTCCCTCTGACCAAACTCCACATGAAGCAATTCCAGTGGTTTCTCAAGTCGGTGTGGCTTCAGAATGCTCATCCTCTAGACTTTCCAGTCTCTCTTCTCCCATTTCTGAAGGAAGAACTTCTGTGGTGGATTCAGCAGTTGTCTCTGAATCCAGGGCACCCTTTTCAACCTCCTCTTCCCTCTCAGGATCTGTTCACAGATGCTTCAGATGTGGGATGGGTAGCAACATTTGGCTCCCTGAGGGTTCAGGGAATGTGGTCGCCTCATCAGCAGAAGGAGCACATCAACATCAGAGAGATGAGGGCTCTTGTGCTGGCTCTTCAGGCCTTTCATCCTCTCTTCTCTCCGGGGCCTCTCAAGGTATTCACAGACAATACCACAGTCATGTGGTATATCAACAAACATGGGGGTACAAGATCTTACCGTCTTTGCCAGCTGGCAATTCTGGTATGGGATCTGGCTATCAAGTATCAAGTGACTCTTCAGCAGTTTAAATTCCTTCAGATCAGAACATTGTGGCAGACAGTCTGAACAGGTACTTTACTCTATCCCACAAATGGTTGCTTCACAGGGATACATTTCTAGACATTGTTCACCAGTGGGGTACTCATCAGGTAGATATCTTTGCCTCCCCTCTGAATAGACAACTTCCTCTGTTTTTGTGCCATAGTCTCAGGTCTTGTGGTGTGGAAGGTGGACACCTTCTCATTTTCTTGGAAAGGAATGTTTCTTTATGCATTCCTTCTGCTTCCTCATTCCGAAAGTCCTGTTCAAGATTCAACAGGATGCTCCCAAAATCTTGCTGGTGACTCCGTTTTGGCCGCAACAGCACTGGTTCCCTCTACTTCTGCATCTAGCCAAGGGCAGTCATCACAAGTTACCTCACAGGGTGGATCTACTCGCACAAGTCAAGGGATCTGCCATCCATTCCCACCTTTCCACGCTTCAACTGACACTGTGGGTGACAGGGTTTTGATCCCTCACAGACACCTTTTTTTCTGAGGACGTGCTGCAGGTCCTGCAGGAGGCTAGGAAACCTACTACTAAGAAATCCTACTTGTCTAAATGGAAGAGGTTTTCTATTTGGCGTCTTTTTCATGACCTGGACCCACTTTCTGTAGACGTTCCTTTGGTTTTGTCTTATTTGTGTGAGTTGCTCAATGCTGGTTTGACCTGTTCTACTGTTAAGGCCCGCTTATTAGCTCTTTCTTCTAGTCTGCCTTTAACTCCCCTGTTGGCTTCTAGATTTGAGGCCAAGCAATTTCTTAAAGGCATCCTTAATAGTAGACCTCCCAAGAAGCCTGTTCCTCCTACCTGGGATCTTAATTTCATTCTGGAAAAATTGACTCAGGCTCCTTTTGTGCCTGCTGTTTCAGCTTCCTTGCAACATTGTTCTTGGAAGACAGTTCTTTTGTTAGCTGTTACTTCTACCAGATGGGTGTCTGAGTTACAAGCCCTTATGGCTTGTCCACCTTTTTGATATTTCATGAGGACAGGGTGTCCTTGTGTACTAATCCTTCTTTCATGCCCAAGGTGGTTAATGAGTTGTTACTTAATTAGTCTATTAATTTGCTTACTTTTTCCCCTCTCCGCAATCTGTCAGTGAGAGGGTGCTGTATACCTTAGATGTGCATAGACAGCTCAGATGTTATCTGGATAAAACTAAAGCTACCAGAAAATCTAATCTAATGTTTGTTTCATTTCATCCTAGGTCTTTAGGTTTGGCTGTTTCCAAGCAAACAATTTCCACTTGGATTTCAAAGGCTATTATCTTTTGTTACACTTTTCATGGCTTCCTTCTTCTGTAAAGGCTCATTCTACTAGAGATGTGGCTTCTTCTGGTGCTTTTTTCAAGGACGTAGACACTAATTTGCTAATGGGCTTCATACCAGTTGTTTTACATTAAGAAGGTTTGTGGTCTGCATTGTTGTGGCAGGACAGGTAGCTTACATCCTTCTAAGCTGGAAATTGCTGAATGAAGGCTCAGTGTCTGCTATTCTAAAAGTGTATTAGTTCTGGTTTAATCACTTGGGCTTCAGGCCATTTATTCTACATTAAGAAGGTTTGTGGTCTGCACTTTTTTGGGAGGAGAGGCTGGATTCTGCCCTTCTGAGCTGGGAATTTCTGGTCACAGGCTTATTGTGCCTGCTTATTTGAACTGTTTCTTTCTGAAATTGGTGCGCCTTGTTGCTGTAGCATAGACCAGATTGAGGCCTACTGAATCTAGCTTTGTTTGTATAACTTGAGCACTGATCCAGGCCATCTTTTTTGGAGACAGTTCCCCTGCACCCTAGTGGCAGGAGTGTGCAGTTAGAACTTGCCTGATTGAAGACTGCTGCCCAGGCATGTCCAAAGGGCAGTTTCAGGTGTACTCTCCAGTCCAACTGGTAATCTAGACATTTTGAGACAATGTTACAACTGCCTCATGTACACAGACAACCCTCTCCTCCTACCACCAAACAGCTTTTTTCTGGTTAACTGGATAACTTGTTTAAATCAGTTTGTTCGTGTTCTATTGTTTTATTTATATATATATATATATATATATATATATATATATATATATATATATATATATGTGTGTGTGTGTGTATGTATATATATATATATATATATATATATATATATATATATATATATATATATATATATTACACTTTATTCATCTGCTTTTACTGTATTTGTGTTTCTTCCTACTTTATTACTAGGGGCATTGACTACAACTCTGATCTGAGATATATAACAATAAGTATCCTCTTCTGTGCATTTAAAGCGTTTTTTTTTATTATATCTGATTTATTTTCTAAAAAAAAAAAAAAAAAAAATACTTGTTTCCTGCCTTTCTAAGCTAGTATAGGCCAGTTTTCAGGTTAGTGCTGAATTCAGGGCTGTGTTACAAGTCATTGTGTTTGCCCATACTTTACTTGGATAGAAGGATGTTTCTCTGTTCACCTGTGAGAGAGGGGACCTTTGAGCAGCCTACCTGTCCCTGGAGGTATGGTTTCAGCCCAGAAATTAGTAGTTTATTGGCCATTTTGGGCTAATTTCTATCTCTTTCATTTCTCTGCTATAAAAAACGCATTTGCCCAGTTTTGCTTTCTGGTTAGCTAGGGTATAAGTATTCCCGGCTCCACAAAGTCTCCTCTTCAATTTTTCCCTTGGAACTAGACAAACCTTCAACTTAAGCACTCAAACCATTCATTTCTCAGCCCGGCACTTGCTCAAAACTCATAGCAAGCACTTATAAACCCTAGCACTGGACCCTCCTATACTGTACAGGAGGACAAGGCTCTCTGTTTGACCTTACCAGCCAATCAGTAAAACAGTTCACTGTACCTATCCAGGCATGTCCAAAGGGCAGTTTCAGGTGTACTCTCCAGTCCAACTGGTAATCTAGACATTTTGAGACAATGTTACAACTGCCTCATGTACACAGACAACCCTCTCCTCCTACCACCAAACACTAATACATGCGAGAGATGCAATTATACAGCCAAACTGGAGGCTAAGTTCTCTCAACCCAAGACTGGATCAGACAGCCAAGAGGAGACATAGACCCATTAAACCAAAACCAGCAAAAAACACATGTAAATACATGAAAACATACTCAGAGGCTCTAAATAAAAATCTGCAAAAGCAACAGAGACCTCCAAAGTAGACATCCAAGCAACCTCCACCCCCCAACACAAACCATGAAACATAAATTTACTCAAAACCAGTGTGCCACGCAATCACAGCCCTTAAGGCAAAATAACATACAAAAACACACTAGTAATAGGTGACTCTATATTCAAGCACACTGCCGTCCTACTCAATAGGCTGAACAAGGAGAATGTTATTGTTAGCTGCCTGTCGGGTGCCAGGATCCGCCACATAATACAAGCACTCAGGTCACTCCAGAACAAGTACAAATATGACTCTGTCATTGTCCATATTGGTGTGAATGACCTGAGCCGTACCTCCCTGGACTACATGAAAAGAGACATGGAAGAGCTCTCTGATCACGTAGTCCAGGTCGGTATGACCCTGACCCTGAGTAGCATCCTGCCCTTACCAAGAATGATACCACAGTATAAAGAAAAAAGTATCAATTTCAACAATTGGCTAAGTTTCTGGTATCATTCCAAGGGGATACTGCTTCTGTCCATCTGGGAGGACATACACGACAAGCCACGCTGCTTCGCTAGAGATGGCTTGCACCTGTCACCCTTAGGCTTTCGAATTCTGGCCAAGGCTCTTGCCACCCCCATAGTGCCTTTTTAGGCAAGGCTCAAAATACAAACCCACTGACATAAATAGCACAAGTAAAAAAAAAACAGAGGGTAATGCTACTCAATGCCAGAAGTCTAAACCTCAAAATGCATGCACTCAAGGCACTCCTCAGTATGGAGAAAATCAATATATGTGCCGTAACAGAAACCTGGTTTAAGGCCCCAGAGAGCACCCCAGCACTACCAGGCTACAACTCATACCATACATTTTGGCCACAGAACCTGGACCGAAATACAAAAGGCGGGGGCGTATCCATATTCATCAAGGATACCCACACCTCCACCTCCAGGTTAGTGGCACAGCACAATGCTTCAGAGAACATTCACGTGGAACTAACAACGGGCAAAACTGCAATTCAAATTGTAGCTTGCTGCAGATCACCCACATTGTCCTAGGACCCCCATTCCACGTTTCTGGAAACACTGGGAAACATAAAGGTCCTACCAAACACCCTAATATTGGGTGATTTCAATTATCCAAACATTAACTGGGAGAACTACTCAAGTACTAACTCCCTTGCCCAGCATTTACTAGAATTTATAAACTCAATCACCCTGGATCAACTGGTCAATACTCCCACCAGAGATGACAGCATATTGGACCTGGCCATCACCAGCATGGGCGACCGGTGTTCCACACCGGAGGTCAACCCCTCGCTGTTTAGATCTGACCATAAACAAATCACTCTGGATATCCACATTCTGCCCCCACCCCCAGTCAAGGAAACCACTGTGAAAAGCTTTTCAAAAACAAACTTCACATTACTTAAGGCCGAGCTGGAAAGTTTCAAAGCCCCACATGCTAAAGGATAACACTGTCCAAGCTGCAAAATCCTTTACTAATGCATTCTATGGGCACCTACAAGAATGCTTGGATTGTGCTATCCCAAACAAAACCAAGACTTACTCCTCCAAGAAAAGGAAACCAGTCTGGTGGACCCCTGCCATAAACAAGCTGTACAATAGAAGGAGGAAATTAGTACAGAAAAGAGTAAAATCTCAAGAAGGGAAGACATCCCTGATCAGTATCAGCAAGAAACTACGATCCCTCTTAAAATCATCCAAGGTGAGCTTCGAAAGAAAAATTGCCAAGGACTCCAAAGATAACCACAAGGCATTCTTTAGCTATGTCAAGAATCTAAGTGGCAATGTTCAGATCTGCTCAGAGTTAGTGCAGAATGGCACAAAATACACTGAACCGACCAATATCACCAACATCCTGGCAGACAGGTTCAATAAAATCTTCACCCCCCCTTTCACCCCCAAAAGGACCCATAACCATATCAGAAGAATGTAGAGCCCCTGAAATCACAGACACTCAGGTTAAAACAGCCCTCTCCAAAGACAAAAGCACAGCATAAATGGGACCGGACGGTGTCCCAGGCTGCATCCTACATGAGCTCAAAGACGAACTAACCCCTCACCTAAACACACTGTTCAAACTCAGCCTTTCCACAG
Source organism: Protopterus annectens (assembly GCF_019279795.1). Classification (NCBI taxonomy): domain Eukaryota; kingdom Metazoa; phylum Chordata; order Ceratodontiformes; family Protopteridae; genus Protopterus; species Protopterus annectens. Next base: position 734,994,603 of record NC_056747.1, read on the forward strand.
GCTACGTACCCATAGAGTGGAGCACAGCAACAGTTATTCCACTCCACAAAAGTGGAGCCACAACAGACTCCGGGAACTATTGCCCTATAAGCCTGACTAGCTTGGTCTGCAAGGCTATGAAGCGCATCATCATGGAGCTCATTAACAGAGACATTGGGAACGCCCAAATACTGGACCCAACGCAGTTCAGCTTTGCTAAGGGCAGATCATGCCTCCTAAACCTGGTGGACGTCTTTGAGACAGTTACCTAGGCTATAGATGAGGGAATGGTGGTACACACAGCCTACCTAGACCTCGCAAAGGCCTTCGACACCATTCCCCATTCTGGTGTTATAGTCAAACTCACCAGCCTGAACATAAACCCCTACTTTACAAGATGGGTTGCTAACTTGCTCACGGACAGAACCCATAGGGTGAGAGTTGTGGGAGCTAGGTCCGACTCTAAACCAGTTACAAGTGGCATTCCCCAGGGCTCAGTCCTAGGACCCCTCCAGTTCAGCATATAATTTGCAGAGGTACAGGCAAGCACAGGCTGACCATGTTTGCAGGCAACTGCAAACTAGGGTCTATAATTGACTCTCTGGCTGACACAGATATCCCCAAAAGGGTCTGACTGAGATGGATACCTGGTGTCAAAATCATGACTTCAAACTAAATGCCAAAAAGTGCATAGTCATCCCCTTTGGAAAAAAAACAAAATACCCACAAACTACTACATAGGTTGTATTCCCCTAAATACAGAAGACGTAATAAGGGATCTGGGGACCCAAGTAGATAGCAATCGCTCCTTTGATAATCCCATTGCCAAAGTGGTTAGAAAATCCTTCTATGTGGCCCACCTAATCACAAAAGGGTTCACTTCCAGATCAAAAGAGGTCATTGTGCCCCTCTATTCATCACTCATCAGACCCATCATAGAGTACAATACCCCATTTGGGATGTACCTTACAAGACACCTGCAACAGCTGGAAAGACCACAGAAGTACCTCACCAAGAGGATCACTGGCCTCAAACAGATGCCCTATGCAGCCCGACTGAAGAAACTCCAGCTGTACTCGGTGGCATACTGCCTACTCAGAGCTGATCTCTGCCTGACATACAAGGCCATGTCCAACCCAAGAAAACCATATCCCCTCGAGCCACACACTCTTGGGATCTAAACCTCACCACAACAATAAATAGGATGTGCTGGAGGGATAGATTCCTGTCTCAGAGACTTCCCATGTTTTGGAACAAGATTCCAGTCTACATTAGGCAGAGCTCCTCGATAACACTGTTCAAGAGAAACCTTGATGAGTGGATGGGAAACAGAAAGTTTACCCAGGGGATCACTTCAGTGGTGCTGCTGGACAGAGGCACAGGGAACTAATCTAAGGGGTCGGCAAAAGCCAACACATTCTAGCTAGGCTTATAAATGCCTTCGGGAAGATAGCCTAGTACCTACCTATGAACCTAATTCTGTTCTTGAAGCTGCTACCTGAACTTCTGTGCATACCTTTACCAAACATTACCAGTTGCATGGTATTTCCGGAGCTAGAGCTGGTTTTGCTGATGTCATTTGAGAGGGCTGTGCTGCTGCTTCCTCCTCCCAAGGTTCTTCTTGAGATTTGGCACTCTCCCATTTGTAATGAGTACTATAGCAATTAATGGAAGGACATAGTACAGTTGTGTAAAATCTTACCATAACGGTATATGTCCTTGCCTTCTCTGCTGCAGTATTCACTCCCTCCCTCCATCCCCCTAGTCTTTTTTTCCTTCCTGGATGTGCAGGTTGTCCTTGGACTGCTGTTCCTACTGGGGCAATCAGTTCTGAGGATGGTATGCCTGAACATCACCTTTATGCCCTACGCTACGCAAGGAGTGTGTAGGTGATGTTCAGTATACCTTAAAGCAGCAGTAGACTTTGGTAAATGGGCCAGACGGTGGGCTTCACGGCAGGGAATCCCATTTGTAATAAATACTGTAGCGGTGAAGGCAAGGATATCTACCATTATGGTAAGATTTTACACAACTGTACTTTTTATTTTTTTCTTTGAGAATTATGCGGGGGGGGGGGGGGGCAGGCACTGATTACATTTCCCATATCAGAATTGCTCGTGTTAAGTACTGTTGAACTAATGAAATTCTCAGCTATTTTTTTTCTTGACTTCCAGCACGTACTTCCCAGAATGTGTTGTTTCATCTTCCGCAGTTCTCTATAGATTACTTTTGTGCTTTTCAGGTTTCCTCTCTAGGGCTTTGTATGTTTATTCAGTAATTTGAGAAGTTGGCCTAGAAAAGCATTTGACCGTTTTTGTTAACCTCTCATTGCCTTATTCTGTATCTTGGCAAAATGACTGTAATGAAAGTGGATGCATGTTACAAGTCTTTCAACAAAATTACATTATTTTTCTGTTTTCCTTATAGCATACAAACCCTGATTATAATCTAGCCTCTGGAGCTCTAGTACAGTGGGTTGATAGTCCTTAACAAATTAGCAATAATGTAAAGAGGAACCACTTTGTATTTGCTGTATATACAACTCTTCAGTTAAAAAAGGTGGTCTCTTTCTTATAAGCTAAAAGGTCAGTTTTGTCCAAGTGTTATTTTGTCAAAATTTGTCTTAGAACTCAAATGTTGCTGAACAGTGTGCTGTCATAAATGACTATGATGTAACAATGCTGCAGCACCATTGGATTGGGACTGTAGAGGTTTTATGAACACTGAGTATGAAAGTTAAGAGAACAGTATACAGAAATGAGACACTTTATAATATAACTCTAGGACTATAGGACAGCAGTTACCATGGTTATGCATATGTAGGACTGTAGCTTTTGGTGGCAGATAAAAGAACCCACCCATTTCCCCATCTGCTCGATAAGATACACAGATTTTAATCAATAGCCAGTGTCCACCAGTTCTCAAATTTATTTGCAACATATAATACGTTATTGAGCTCTGTCACTGTAGCACTGAAACAGATCTTCTGCCTTTTCATTTAGAGTCATCATTTCTGACCTTGTAGCATCAATCAGTCTGTCCCTCTAGTTTCTGATTGCTTTGAGATTACAGACTAATACTGTTCTCTACCTAGCTGTTATACAGGGCTTTCCTGGTGTTATTGATAGTTAAAAGTAATAAAACTGAAGCAGTGCATCTTTGCTTGATTACTGCATTGGGTGGATGGTTTAACATGCTGCTGTTTTCTTGTAAAGTTGCACACACATAAGGAATTACTTTTGTCACCAGTTATCAAATACGAGGAGTAAAATAGCAGCCCCCTCACCTCCCACCATCAATAGTTACACATTTTTTTCTGGCCAATTCCACCTCTCCTTTTCCAGATAATTCTTTTGATGTCCTACAATTTTCTTGAATATTTATCCAGTTTGAAGCTGATTAATGTCCTTTAAATCTGTCTTGTTTTCTTCCCAAGATACTGTAATTGTCTAGGGATCATATGATACATCAATATAGCACACTGAGTAAGCTTGCACAGGGGACACAGTAGGAATATGACCCTGTCCGTGCCACTTTGAGATGGGCTAGTTTCTGTTAGTACTCATTTTTCAGTCACTTCTGTGTCTATTTGTCTTTTCCATGCAACTCATCCTTAATTGTGATAGCACAGATTGTGTATGCAATGTTTCTTGATGTGCTTACATTTTTCTGTCTCCCCTTGGTACTGCTGTTGTTGGAGGTTAGGTTGTACAGTCTGTTCATTTCATCATCAGAATGTGGTTCCATTTCACCATCTTCAGGTTATTGCCTTTTCTCAACTGGTCCCATGTTTTGTGCCACTGATGTATGTGTGCATTAGTTGGGGGAGGAGCACAGCATTGTCTAGTCTACTCAGTTTAATTAATTAATGAATGAATTAATTAATTAAACATTTGTTTATCGGGAAAGTCCAGCTGGGGCAGAGCCCATTTTCAGTGGAGGCCCAGGGAGAAACAAATTAAGGTTTAACTGTGATATGGAAGGCTTCCACTATTGCTGTTCTCCTGTAGAATTGAGAATGTCTAGAGCCTGATTGGTGAAAACTTTTAGTTATGTACTTACCATAACTTTGGATGTATGGGATCCATCTCACCTACATTCATAAATGATGGGTTCGGAGCCGATCCGTCGGCTCCGACTCGGCCACTATACACTAAAACGAAGTCTCTCATTGGCTGGGCTACCCCTTATCCCATAATGCACCATGCCTGCTTCCCCAGATCTTGTTTGTTCGCTTTCATACATACATACAGGTACAGAACACATACCAATAACTGTAACCAACCAAAGCCCTTCCAAGAAGAGCTTAGCAAGATCATTATTTCCTCCAAATCCAAAAGGTAGGGGGAAGGAGGGTGGGTATGTATGAATGTAGGCGAGATGGATCCCATACATCCAAAGTTATGGTAAGTACATAACTAAAAGATGTAATGGGATCCTATCTCGCCTACATTCATAACTGATGGGACAGCGTCCCTAGCACCTAAAACCCCAGGTGACTCACTGGAACACACTCCTGAGAACTGTGGAACCAAATGAAGCTCTGCCTCGGGAAGCCACATCAAGCTTGTAATGAGAAATGAAGGTGTGCGGAGAAGACCAAGTAGCAGCCGCACAAATATCATCTATTGAAACTTTGGAGTGAAAAGCTACAGAGGTGGCCATAGCCCTGGTAGAATGAGCTTTGACTGGGAAAGGCAACTCTCTGCCTGACTGGGAATAAATGAAAGAGATGCAATCCTTAATCCATTTGGCAATGGTGGCTTTGGCAACTGGAAGACCTAACCTATTCTCCGCAAAAGACACAAACAGTTGGTCAGATTTTCGTGTCTGAGTGGTCCTATCCAAGTAAAAACGCAGTTGCCTGTGAACATCCAACTGGTGGAAGGTATATTCTGCTCCATTAGAAAAATTTGGAAAGAAAACTGGGAGCTCCAATGATTGCTGAATGCATAAAGGGGATGCTACCTTAGGCAAAAAGGATGGATTCAGTCTAAGGGAAACTCTGTCTTTGTGAAAGATCAATAAGGAGGAGAAGAACAGAGAGCCTGAAGCTCCGAAACATGCTTAGCAGAAGTTATTGCCACTAGAAAAGCAGTTTTCCACGACAGGAATTTTATATCACAAGTGGCTGCCGGCTCAAAGGGACGGGCAGTTAAAAAGGCCAGAATCAAATTTAAGTCCCAAGGGGGCATGGGATGAGCCATAGGAGGCCTGAGGAGCCAGGCTCCCTTAAGAAAGGACTTGCAAAGTCTGTTAGCCATTAAAGAAGGCTCTATAGCAACATGAAAATTAGATATAGCCGCCAGTTGAACTTTAAGTGTGGAGACTGAAGAGCCAGAATGAAACAATGAAGCTAGAAATTCCAAGACCTGCGGAACTGGGGCCGTAAGAGGTTCAATGCCTCGCTGCTGGGCCCAACAAACAAACCTTTTCCATTTGCTGGAATACAGCTTAACGGTAGACGGCTTGTGGGAAGAAGACAAGGTGTGCATCACTTCCGAAGAAAGAGAAAGATCTCTAACTAAGGATGGAAGTGGAGTAACCAAACCGCCAGTCGCAAAGAACGGAGGGACGGATGAGAGTGTCCCGACTGATTGGACAACAGATCCGGCACTGGGTCCAGAATCCAGGGGCCCTGTACCGCATACTTCTGAAGGAATGGGAACCAAACCTGACGGGGCCAATGTGGGGCAACCAAAATCATGTGGCATCCGACATGAAGAGCCTTCTGAATCACCCTCGGGAGAAGGGGAATCGGGGGGAAGGCATAAAGCAGACCCGGGGGCCAATTGTGGACTAGAGCATCCCTGGGAGACTGGCCCTGAGAGGGTGTCAGAGTGAAGAACTCTCTGCACTTCGCATTGTTGGGGCTGGCGAACAAGTCGCAACAAGGGAGACCCCATTTGGCGAAGATCTGCGCAGCCACTCTGTTGTTGAGGGACCACTCGTGGGGCAACAGGAGAGTCCTGCTGAGCCTGTCTGCAATCACATTGGCTTTTCCCAGAATGTGCGTGGCTACTAAGAAACGTCAAGAGGCTATGGCCCAGTGCCATGCTCTCATGGCCTCCCTGCAAAGGGGGTAGGACCTGGTTCCGCCCTGCTTGTTTATGTGCCAAACTACCGACATGTTGTCGGATAGAATTGCAATAGTACCTTGGGGAGAGCATGATGAAGTGCCTGTAAAACCAGAAGCACCGCTCTCATTTCCAGGATATTGATGTGAAGGTGCGCCTCGCAATCCTGCCAAGTGCCTTGGACAGACCTGTCCAGATAATGACCCCCCCACCCTATCTGGGAGGCGTCCGTGGTCACTGTGGCAACAGGGGGCTGAAGGGCGAAAGGACGCCCCCGGTCCAGGTTGGACCGACATAGCCACCAACGGAGGTCCCGATGACAACTGTCCATAATCAGAACTAGGTGGTTCAGAGGAAGTTCTTGGTATGACCATTGAACCGATAATAGCCATTGCAGCACCCGCATGTGCAGCCTGGCTAACGGTACTAGAAGGATAGTTGCAGCTATCGTGCCCAATAACTGAAGAATCTGTCTGGCAGGAACTCGAGATTTGGGTAACAAATTTAGAACCTGTGATTGTAGAACCTGAATTCTCTCTGATGGCAAAAATGCCCGCATCCTTTTTGTGTCTAACTCTGTGCCTATAAAGGTGATATGCTGAGATGGCCGCAGCACAGATTTTTTTCAATTGAAAGTGATTCCTAGCGAGAGACCCAAGGTTACTGTGGCTCTCAGCGCTTGAATCAGTAGATGCTTGGAGGTGGCAGTGAGGAGCCAGTCGTCGAGATAGGGAAACACTTGGAATCCGAGACTTCTCAAGTGAGCTGTCACCACTGCCAGACACTTGGTAAACACCCTGGGGGCTGTGGTGAGACCAAAGGGCAGTGCACGAAACTGGAAATGACTGGTTCCTAGGCGGAAGCGTAAATGACTCCTGGACTCTTGATGTTTCAAAATGTGATAGTAAGCATCCTTGAGGTCTATGGAGCACATCCAGACATCCTTCTCCAATAACGGGAGAATGGACTGAAGGGTGACCATCCGGAACGTGGACTTCTTCACAAAACGATTTAGAGAGCTTAGGTCCAAAATGGGCCTTACGTCCCCTGTCTTTTTTGGCACCAAAAATAATCTTGAGTAAGTTCCTGATCCGATCTGGTCGGCGGGGACGGGCTGGATGACCCCTTTGCTTAGCAGCTTTGAAACTTCTACGGCTGCCAGATCCAGTTGACTGGGTGGCACGCCCGGGATTCTCCTTGTAGGAGGAGGGGGCTTGAAAAAGGGGATGAGGTAGCCTCCGGTTACAATGCGAAGCACCCACTGATCCTTGGTTATCGATTCCCAAGCCTGTGGGTGTTTCGCAAAATGACCCCCGACCGGCTCCGGAGAAGCACAGCCGGGCAACATCCTAGGGATGTTGAGGGTAGGAGGAACCACGAAAGGAGTCACGGTCTCCAGAGTTACGGGGGCCTCTGCCACCTCTAGGGCGGCGTCTTCCTGAATCCCCCCCGCCTCTGGAGTGGGGATCACTCGGTGGAGTAGAGAAGAACTTTTGGGATTTCCTGAACCACATTTTACCTCCTCTCTGGGCCTTGGGATAAGGTCTAGAGGGAGCGGAAAAACGGGCCCCAATGGCAGTCAAGATCTTGCCCCTCTGCTCACACCGAGTAAGTGTGTCCTTCACCTTGGATCCAGACAAAGAAGACCCATCAAAGGGGGCATCGGCGAAGGAAGACTTAAAGGCCTCCGCGAGTGGACACAAGCGTAACCAGGCTTGTCTCCTAAGAGCCACTCCTGTGCCCGCTGCTCTACTCACCCCTTCGGCTGCATAGGAAATGAGCCTCATGGACGAGTTGACAATAGAAGATAGGGTAGTCATCTGGGCACCTACGGTCTGTGCTAATGCCTCAGGAAGGTTACCCGCAAGGGACTCTCCTAACTCCTTGAGGAGGTCCCTTTGGAGCCTTGTAAAATGACAGAGATAGTTCAGCAACCGCAGAGTAAAGGTCGCTGAAGAAAGGGTACGCTTCCCGTACCTATCCATGCTCCTAGAATCCTTATTAGGAGGATGAATAGACGTTGAAGCCTCTGCCACGTCCTGCTGAGTGGCAGATGCCACCACCATAGCATCAACTGCAACACCCTTAGTGAGGAATTCCTTCTGGGGAGGGGCTGAAAGAAACTTATTTGGCCTGGCAGGCACCGGTTCCGCCGTATCAGGATGTTCCCACACCCTCCGAGAGATTAGATCCAATAACTCGTCGAAGGGTGGAGACACCCAGGAGGAGGAGGGCTGGGCCCCGAAGGCCTTGAGGAAAACTGACTCCTCAGCGGTAGGGGCTTTGGATTGCCAATCGCCTCTCTGTCTCAAGATCTCAAGGATATCCGAGAAGGAGACGTCATCCAAGGATGATTTAGGGGACCCCTCCGCATCATCGAGGTCAGTATCTGAAGTGACGGATTCATCTTGGGAATCAACGTGCTTCCTCTTACACAGTTTCTTCCTTGGGGGTTCATCCGAAGCAGATTCAGAAGGACCCCGGAAGAAGGGAACCCTCCAAGGGGGTATCCTCAGGCCCTGGGGCCCCACTGTCGTGGGAAAGAATGTCTCCAGAGGCACCAGTACCCAAAACTTGGGACGGTGAGGTAGAAACCTGCTGAACCGGCAAGGTCATGGCCAGCGCACTCCTCATGGCCTCAAAAGCAGGACCTCCAGACTCTGCAGAGGGCACTTGCTGGGAGACCACGGTGGTACCGGGAATACCTGCGGCCGATGCTCCGAGGGGAAGACTGGGCATCGAAGAGGCGAGCTCCACAGTGTTGCCCTCAGCCCCCACCGAGGAAGACCCGGTACCAAACCCTGACACCAAGGACAGGGTAGGAATGAAGGTCGGAGCAGAGAAACTCCGAGGGGGTCCCTGCTCCGACTGGACGATTCTGCTGCGTTCTACCTGCACCGACTCCAATGGATCCAAGGGGGTCGGAGGAGGAATCAGATGCATGGGATGTGGAATCGGCTCCGAAGCCGCGTGGGCTGGAGCCGAGATCATTTTAGTAAAAACTGGGGACTGGAACAGCCTCTGGATAACCCTATCCAAATCCGAATCCGACAACCTAGAGGATTTGGAGGAAACAGATTGGGGCCGAGAAGACTTCTGCCTCGGCTCCGATAAAGCAGGGGATCGGCTCCGAAAGGGTTCCAGCAGTATCGGACCCGAGACCGGGACCGTTTGCAACAGTGTCAGCGCCGAAGGAGACTCCGGAGCCGAGGGGGAAGAGTCTGAGCTGCACACCTCCAACGGCTCCGAGACCAAGGGAGCCGAGGTAGGTGATTGGCCTCTCGATGCACTAACCTGCGGCTCCGACACCAATGGAACTGAGGAAAGAAGCACTGAGGCAGACCCTTCAGCCATCGGCTCCAAAGCCATTGGAGCCGAGGAAGAAGAAGTCGACCCTTGTCTCTTAGCTGTCAGGTCCGACGGACTGGTCGGAGCCAACGATCTATGCTTCTTGGGTGTCGGGCCCGACGGACTGGTCGGAGCCGACGATCTCTTCTTTTTTGAAGCTGGAGATGAAGCCAAAGCTTCTTCAAATGAAGGCTTAATCAAACCCCTAAGTATCAATTTGTTTTTTCTCTCCTGGAGAACCCTGGAGGAAAAAGCGTGGCACACACTGCAAGTATCCTGTAAATGTTTAGGCCCTAAACAGTACACGCAGACAGCATGGCTGTCTGTAATAGACATTTTGTAATTACATTTTGTACACTTTTTGAACCCTGACTTTTGCTCCTTAGACATTGTCAGAAGAAAAAACAGGTAACTGACAACAAGGAAAAAACAAGTAACAAATGTATGGGCTAAAGCCCTGTAACTTAAACGGGCTTAGCCCGACACAACAGGTCAAACACACAGAGAAGGAACTACATGGGCTAAAGCCCTCTAACTTAAACGGGCTTAGCCCGAAAACTATTTCAGTCACACTACAAGAAAAATTAGAAAATACACAATAAGGGCAAAGGCCCTCTAACTTAAACGGGCCTTGCCCAGTCCACTAGTAGCGCGAAAATGAATAAAATTAAATTTTACACCAAACTGACCACAAACGCTCACAAAGCTGTTAAAACAGCTGTTTGTTCAAATTCTGACAGAAACCCTAGTCAAAAAAGACCAAAAGGTCAAGAAAAAAAAAACACTTAGCTCCAGCCAAGTCGAGACCACGTCCGGCTTGAAAAGCGGCAAACGAGATCTGGGAAGCAGGCGTGGTGCATTATGGAATAAGGGGTAGCCCAGCCAATGAGAGACTTTGTTCTAGTGTATAGTGGCCGAGTCGGAGCTGACGGATCGGCTCTGTACCCATCAGTTATGAATGTAGGCGAGATAGGATCCCATTACATCATACAGTAAAGTGATAATGGATAAGAAGTGTTGTGATTGGGTTATTGGAAAGTCAAGGAATGGTGAACGTGCTCATTCCTTAACCAAACACAATGACTTTTGTTTCCCTGTACTCTGGTCTACCTTTATGTACATCTCTAATTCTAGAGAGATTGTGCATATGATATACATGCTTTTGTGTTTTCATGTGTATGTGTGTGTGTATATGTGTGTGTGACTGAGACAAAGAGACAGAGTAGAGTGCCTTTTCATGACCCAGACGTTGGACCCTTATGGTATGTATTGTTGTAACAAAGTGGAGCAGTGCATAGACTAGTGGCTTACTAGGTGTTACCATAACACCTTCACATATAAACCATTGGAGAGATTACAGAAGTTATTGTGCTAGTATGTTTAATGTTATTCTCGGGTATCTATTGTACTGTTTCAGGGCCACACCTGAATAAAGCCATTATAATTGCTTAGTGTAATTACCTGGTTAATAAGAACTACTTAATAGCATATATAAGGTGGGGAGGATTACTTCACAAAGTACCAATTTCCTTTATACAATCCCCAAATGTAGATGTGAGGGGGAAGCTAGTAATTTGATATTTCTTGGCTTATGTCTGTACTTCTGTACCGTACTGTATTTTGAATGTGTTCACTTGTTTTTGCTCTTGCTAATTTTGTATTTGATACTGCAGCTTCATGGGTACAGATTCTTTTAATACCTTAGCAGGTAATCCAAGGAAACCAGTAATGGGTAATGGCAGTTTATGTTAGCAGTTAGATGTGCCTGGACTTGTAACTAAGGTTCTGTAATGGCTCATCATAATTAATTATTGGGCAAAAGGTAACAGTAACCACTGCCTGTAAACAAACAAGAAAAGCGTAATTAGTTATAAATGAGATTTTATGTATCTTTGTAATGTTTAGTGTTGTTCATTTCAGGAGTTATTTCTAGATTTTTTAAGTGGGATAGGATATATTTTTAATGAGAACAAAACGTATTTAATGTGGTAGAAAAGACCAGTAAAACACTGTTTGTGATATACAGAATTGTACACATTCTACACAAGCACACATGAGGAGTAGTGGGCATGCACTTGAAGTCCTTTTCTTGCCTTTGACTAGCCAGTAGCTTGAATATTTAATAGTTTCAAGACATGCAGTTCATATGACACCTTTCCTCTGCTGAGGAACTATCACAATCTTTTTAGAGACAGTATGTCTCTTATCCAAGACAGGCTGGAAACAAAAAACACCATGTCCATCAGCTGTGGTATCGACTGGTTACAGACAAAAATATGAATTAAAAAATAATATTTAGGCTTAACTGAAACTTAACTGAATAAATTAAACTTGAGAGCTGGCTTGAAGGTGTTGTGACTTGCACTTCTAATCAGGACTTCTCATTTGTATCTGGTGCTGTACTGTTTTGGCTTGCAGTTTGTCCAAGGACTGTCCCTTTGTTGCTTGTCATCATCATACCAGATATTGCATTTCTACCAACTGTCATGCAGTTTCCATACTACTGTCTCTTAGTGCATAGGTTCATAGAGTTACTAGGCATGTGGACTGGGAGACCTTTGAGGAGCCTGACCATTCCTCTCAATCGTACACATTTTTGCAAAATGCCCAAATTTTTGCCTCTTATTTTTGGTCTGTTCCTCATAAAAATTGTGGGTATTTTTGACAAATTACTGGGATGATCTAAGTATTAAAGTCACTAAATAATGACATGCATTTGAGTTTCAGACTTCATATCCTTTAGAAAATGCATGCTAACACAAATCCTATTATTGTAGCAACTTTCTAAGTTTATAAGATCATTATTTAAAATGTGTCATTATTTTTGGGCCTTTGTCCCCCGTTATATCAGGCTTTGTCTAGATTTCTTGAACTAAGATGTTGAGAGGTATGACCCTAACCCAGTTTCGTTCCCAGTAACCCCAGAACATTGCCTAGTTAACTGACTTGGTTAGAGTCACACAGTAAGCAAGTGTAAGATGAGGGAATCAAACCATGGACTACAAGAAGCAGGTCATTAACATTTCACATCCTTAATCCTCTGCAGTAACTACTGGTACCCTCTGAATCCCCTTCTAGTGATCTTCCCTTCAGGTTTACTCCTTTCTTTCTCCTGGCATAGTAAACACTGTAAGCACACATTGGGAGCTGCTTTACTTCATATCCCACTCCATATCCAAGTCTGTTTTTGCTTATAGCATCCTCTGCTTCAACAGTGACTAGTATTACTTTTTAATGTTCTCTTAAAATGTATAATATGTACGCAGGTGGCTCTGTCTAGGCTTCCTTGTAACCCTAGTTCTAGTTTTGTTTGCACTCATAATGTCTCACCCTAAGTGCAGTGATGGACACTTACCAGTAGAAGCAGCTCTGACCCCCAAAGATGTAGCCAGACAAGCACTTGGTATGCCATGGCATAAACCTTTTTGACTTCTCTTCCACTTCAGTGGTTTGTTTTTTAACTGCAAGTCGGACTGTTTAGCTGAGTTAGCAGTACAGAAAAGCTGTGCTGTCCAGAAAGACGCACTGTCTGTGGATGTGGAAGGGGCAGCTGTTTGGAAAGCTATATTTTGGACTGGAAGGTGATAACATTGGTGTACAAGCTAGTGTACAGTTCAAAAAATCATGGTTACATCCCTGCTGACTTTTTACTCTTGTAATAATTCTGTATTGTAAAGTGTAGCTAGAAAGGCTGCTATCCCATAGGTTGCTAGCCCATAGAGAGTTACAGATGTAATACTGGGTTATTTAAATGAGGTTAATCAGTGCCCACGTTAGTACAGAAAATTAATTAACGTAAAACCCATAAGAAGTCAAAAGTTAAATATTATGCATACGCAGCCACATACACACGCAGACTGGGAAGTAAAAATACAGCAAAAATACTTCTGATGAGATTAGTTTTACTCTAAAACCTTCTCTGTAATTTCTTGATTGCAGTCAGTACTAGTCCAACTTGGGAAATGACTTCAGCAAAGCATTCTTCCCCTTCTCCAGCCAGTCTTCGCCCTTCACATTTCCCAAACCCACTGTCGATGAGAAGGAGTGAGAGTGAGAGAAAAACGTATTAAGGGCTCCACACATAAAATCTGCAGTGGTAAAATAGATGTCCCCAAAGTAATAAAAATAAGTAATAATTTCCACCTCTTCTTTTTTAATCTAAGTGCCATAATCCCAGTTTTAGTGTTTTCAGCAGAAGAAAAGGTGAAGCAACATAGGTTGATAGGTTCCGTATCCAGTATTCAGACTTGCAGACTGCTGTTTACTGAATAGGGCTACCAGGTCTTTGCTGCTGACCATAGATGTAGTGAATTTTCTCAGATTGAAATCGCTGTTGTATTCTGTTCATTTTTAGGCACTTCCTCTTCTGTCAAACAGGTTTAGAGGGCTTTTACCAAAGATACCAGTGATAAATGTAGATAATATGTGTGCCAACAGATACCAGTGATAAATGTAGATAGTATGTGTTCATATTCATCACCCAAATAATGCTGTAAAACATCCCCCTAGTTTTCAGATAACCCAGTTATTTTTAAATAAAATTAAATGAACAGACTGCTGTAAAGGCTATTACCATTCCCCTCTATGCAGCATATCTGGTGGAGCATTGGTTTCAGAAGAATAGCATGCCACACTATCAACTCCCATGAGACAGTTAATTAAGCCAGTGATTAATTAATCATTAATTTAAATAAATGTCCTGATGTGTGTACTACTGACTAACAGAAACAGTTTCGTTCCATGCCGCCCCATGTGATTTAACTGACTGCATGGCATCCAGTTCATGCTTCGTGTCATGCATTTACACAGTTCAGGTTAGACAAAATATCTGCTCATCAAGATGCTCACCTGATTTGAATAGGCTATCAACCACTGTCTAACCATTCTAAGGTGGATTTAACAGTTGGTGCGGTCCTTGTTTAAGCAAATTAAAAATGAAGAGATCTGGACCTTAGGAAGGCATACTTTGACAAAGTGGTACAGTACCTTAACAATTTGATACAAATGGTTGTGTGGAACAAAGAAGGTGCACCTAAACTGTCAGCTAAGAATCAGCAAACCTTTGAAACAATATGCAAATCAGACATAAAGATAACATCACTGTGGTGTTCAAATGATGAATCATTTGATGTTTGTAGAGAAACACTTTGCATTCAAAAAGAAGAAGATGGAGAATAAATACCAAAATTAAATAAGAAGTAAACTTGGCTATGTGAAGGAATAGATAAAGACAAAGGGATAAATACTGATGCTAAATAAAATGGACACAGAGTAGCAGGGAATTATGACATAAAGCAGGGTTTTGGAATAAAACATATTCTCAGTGGGCAATGAAGTTTATTTTTCATGAGTTTCAGTATTAAAAAAAAACTGTCTGGGATAAGACCCCCATATGGGAAGAAAATATTTCTTAGAATATATGGAGGACAAATGTGGTTTCAGAGAGAAACTAAAAAAATATGCAACATCTAGAAGAAATAATGCAGTGGTAAAGAATGCCCATTTCAAATTTAAAAAAAATGATGTACAAGACCAGGTGTGAACAGTGGCACAGTGGTCACCATTACTGCCTCATAGTGCTTAGTTGTCCAGTATGGTTCTTGACTGTGGTACCTTCTCCATGGATTCTGTTTGCCCCCCCCCCCCCCCATTTGCTTGACTTTTTGCTGATGCTTCGGTGTCCTTCCATATCCCAGAAGCATGCAATAGATGAATTAGAGATCCTCTGAATTGCCTTTAGGAATGTGTGCTCTGTGTACGAGTGACAGTGTGTATAGTGCAGCAAATGGGTTCCTCGCCCAGGACTAGTATCTGTGACTGAGTTACTGTCATTGAAGGCCAAGACAGGCTGTGGTTTCCCTGTATCCCTAAATTGTATTTATCAAATAGTCATAGAATTAATACATATGTGAGGTCAGTAATAATACAAGGTGAACAGCCCAAAAAATTGGGACTTTTGTCCCCACAGAAAGGATGATTTGTGACTTGAACAGCCTTTTTGAAATAGACACATTTAAAAAAAAGTGATTGAATTCAAAATGTGTGCAATGAACTTAAGTCAGTTCTTACAAGAGTTATGAAAAAAGGGAAAGTATTGATTAAGTAGGATTTACTGGTTATCCCATTAGGTAGGGATATGGGCTGACAGGATGGACCAGAATATTATCTGTCATCAAGCCTGTTACTGTGTATCAGAGCTTTGATAGTGGTAAGTAGTGGGGTCATACTTATCTACAATAAGCTGTCATTTCTCCTATTTTGTCAGTTTACATTGACATTTAAGTTTTGATTAACATTTCAGCAGCAGTTGTTCGACAAAAGTAACACAAGACAGAGGAATTATGCATTGATACTTATTACACCAGTACACTAGCGTACTGCGGTGGTGGTGCTGCGGTAGCGTTGTCGCCTCACAGTTAGACGTTGCCCGTTCGATTCTCAGTTAGAGCGTCTTCTGTGTGGCGACATGCGTGAATGGGCCTTCTTTCGTTGAAGGTTGTGCGTTAGGCCCGGCAAGCCAGCACGTAAAATTCTACTGCCAATCATTAGCGGACCGGAGTTCCGCTGTGGCGACCTCTAACCAGGAAAAGCCGAAAGACACAACAATTTATTACACCAGTGTAGATTGGTTGTTGCCCAGCAACAAATACCCTCGATACAGACTTGAGCTGAGTCTCATGGGTAGTTGTAGTATTCATACTGTGCACATGCAAATATTATAGTCATGAAAGATGTCTATCTTTATAAAATTTGTGATGATAGCGATGGCTGCACAATCCCATCTGTGTAATTTTTTTAATATGCCATATCTTAGATAGCTAAGCAGAAAGAGAAGTTGTTTTCTGCTACACTTTTGAATAGTATGTGTCATTCTTGCAAATCTAGTGTGGCAGGTTGAGGCATGCCTCTCTTGAGATCAGCTTGAAGGAAAGTTCCGCTCCCGTGACACACTCATCCATTCAGTTTGAAAACAAACAACTTGGTATGCTTTCTTTCCATCTTTAACTGTTATGTTTATCTTTCCGAGTGTGTGCCTTTGTTACTTTTAAGCAGTAACTCTTAAAGAAGGATTGTGTAATAAGAAACAAAACTAGTTTAATGGTCCCTCTTTCTCAAGACAGATTTAAAGTTGCTGTGAAAAAGTGAAATAAAAAAAAAAACTGTTCACCTTGTAAACAGTAGTAACAAACTCTCACTTTACTAAAGTTTCTGCTGTATTTTCGCTTATTAATCAGTTCTAGGAAGAGAGAGTTTATTCTGTTGAGCCTTGTAGGTAGGTGAAAACTAGCCTTTTGTGGAGCAGTCTAAACTGTTGCACAGAGAAGTCTCAGACCACGGTAGGAACATACAATAGTGAGATTTAAAATGTTAATGTTATGTTATATGAGGTGAAGGAATTATAGTATAAGAAGTGGACCAGACTAAAACCTGGGACCTGGAACAATAAACTTATTATGATAAGTTTCTTGCATTTTGCTGTCAATGCCTTGAATGCACTTGCTGATAACTTGGTAGCCTGTTTGCGGTAATCACTGTCCTTGATACCTCTATCTGTGGAGAGGACTGACAAAGGAGCAGGGCGAGGTGAGGTCATTTTGTTAATCGGTAAGGGGAACGTAGCCTGTGTTGACAGATGTTCAGAAGTACACTGGGGAGTTACTAAGTAATCTAGTGTTTTACTAGTCTCCTGAAAGTAACTGCGACTGTGTGTTAGCTGTTGCCTTCTTGTTTCCTCATAAGTTATGATGCTACCTGTCAAAATGTTCAAAGTTCCACAATAATCGTGTTGTGGTTTTGATTGAGGTTGGTCCTATTTTCCAGCAGTTGAGTCAGATAATGTAATACTTCACTGTGACGCTACAGTTCTTTGGCTGCATGCAACTAAGACTAACTTTTGTGTATAAAGTGGGGCATAGGGTGAATGACAGTGATGCATTTAAGGCAAGATCTGTTAGCACTGGTACGTATAAGTACAGTACAGTACAGTACTTTATGGAGGCTTGGACTTGTTTTGCAGACTTCTGCCTGCCTTTTTCAGGATACTTGTGGTTTCTAGGTCCCTGCCCATTTGTAAAACATTAGGCTTTGTGAGAAAGGGAACAAAAATACCCACACTGGTTAAATGCTATCGTAATTTGTTACAATTGAATGTTCTGCCACCTAAATCAAGCACGTAATAGTTAGCTCCTAAATCAAGCAGGGCTGTACATGAAAAGTCTGGTGTAAATTTGTGTCTACCCATTCAGTCCTCAAGACTAGCAGTAAAGGTTGCCAAGGTAGTACTTTTATTGACCCGTAGTGGCAGTGTACTCTATAGGTTGAAAATACACTGTGTTAGGAGCCAGATGTAACCTGTTCAAGTGTTCTAGAAGTGTTACAGTAGGATTACTTCCCATGGTTTGGCATGGAAACTATTCACTTGAAAAATACATTCAGTGAAAATGCCCACCTTCATTGTTAAAATAATGATCACTTGAGCTAAGGCTCAGTTCTTCCTCACTGGATCTCTGCCAATGCTGATGCTTTTCTGTTTTCCGATATCTTTAAAGAGACTTTTTAATTTTTACAGTTATAGTATGGATCACATTAGCATTGTGACTGACTAAACTTTGTCTAGGACGCTTTAGCGTACATTAATGTAAGTTCCACTTTAAAAGGGTTGGCCTGCTCCCCCTCCCCCTTTTGTGCACATTTTCTACTTTTAAAGCGATATTTGTTAGATTATATTAGATTATATAAATCTGTGCTAGTGCTTCTACCTACTATACTTTTTAGGCAGCTGAAGAAAGTAGACTGCATTTCATGCATTACTACAACCATTTTAAATTTGTGTTCCATTTCTGAAAAAAATGTATAGTACACAGTAAAAGCATGAACACAACAGAAGAAAATTACCTACTTTTCTTCTGCTGTGACACATTTCTTTGTGCGCAGACAGGTTCTCCTTTGTCTTTGTTTCTCTGAGACACTGAAACAAAAGATGGCTTAAGAGAATCACTTTGCTAAAAAAAAAAAAGGAAGAAAAAATGCAGCAAGGTTGAACATTTCAGTTCCATTGGCTTGGTTCATAGTACAGGGCAGTAGTTACAAGGCTGCATTTTTTCTTTGCAATGGACTTTATGGAAGCTTTTGTTTTGAGTGAAGTGGAGAGGGGGCATGTTTGGCTGAAAATCAGTACGGTGTTGACAGAATTCAGCATGTGCCTTGTGTAATTATTGTGCTGTCTGGTCTTAAAAGCTTAGATTTAACCATTCACTGCTGTCTGAGACGGCACAAAGAAAATGCCATTGGTGTGATGGCATGCCTACTGTGGACCTTGTCCCATATGCAGCCAGCCAAAGCAGGTCAATGTGGGAAGCACATGCCAGATTTTCTGCATTCCTGACATGGATGGGGTCTTTGTTTTTGTCAGATTCCTTTGGAGAAACGTTGACAACAACAGCAGGCAATTTATCAGGTGGAATGCTCCAGGGTTAGTGTACTGCTGCTTAAATGTGAAAGAGAAACACATGGGTTACATTAAAGATCTGTGAATGTGATTGATATATTCAAGAGGTGTAAATTTGACTTACCTTAACCTTTACCCTGTATGTTATGTAACTGTGTGACAGTCATTAAGTGTCCAGGGTCAATCACACGCACACACACACACACACACACACACACACACACACACACACACACACACACACACACACACACACACACACACACCACACATGAACCCTTACATTGCACACACACACGTACACATGATCCCATACACACACATATGCACAGAAGTTTTCTGTCAAAAAAGACTAACTTACTTTGTAAACCTACCATTTGTTTATGCATTCATGAGTGTACATATATGTGTGCAGATTTAAATTTCACCAGCTTAGAATTAGCAGTAGAAATAGGGATGAAGTAGTAAACAGGAGGGCTTCATATGCTCTAAGTGTAAGATGCTTCTGTAGTACTTGATCCTGTTAAGGGGAAATCAGTGTGTAAGCTTGTAAAGAAACAAGGGGCCTGTGCTGTGACAAGTCAGTGCATTAACAGTTACTCTGAAGACAACTGATAAGATTGCTGGTTAAGTTGGATGGTATGCAGTTAGTAAGACCTGAATGATTACTCTGCAGTTTATTGTGTTGGTTGCTATGTCTTGAGTTTAGGGGGTAGTACACTTGCCTGTAGATTAATTTGTATCATATCCAGAGGGAATTTTGGGTTGAGGTGGCATTTGTTTGTCCAGAAGGAATTTTGGTTTGATGTGGCATTTGTTTGTAGTGTATTAAAAATTGCCTTTTGTTTGCCTTGTTAGTCCGACTTTTACAGAGCTTCCCTTGAAGCATGAAAGGTTGGGATGTAGCTGGATTCTTAGAGCAGTAGTTATGTTTTCCGGAAGGCATCCATTTGGTTTGTTGCTTCTCTGATGTCAAATATAACCCAAGGGTTGGGAATAAGAAAGAACAAAACTTGTTTGCTCAAAGAAGGACCGCCAATTCAGTGAAAGTGAAGAGTTTAGAGTTGAAATATGTAAGGGCTTCTCCATCCATAGAATTTTGTATGCTATTTGTTGCTTAAACTAGTCCATCTCCAGTGACAGTGCATTTTCACAAAATAAATTTCCCCCCAAGGCTGTGCAACCTCAGATGTTTTTATATTAAGTAGGGTAGTACACAGGTGATAAAGCTGTCTGCGTGGGGGTGTGGGAGGACTCTCCCCACTTCACCCAGGGCCACTAATTTCATTTTCCTTTGGGAGGAGTCAGATTTCATTGACATGTTTTTCTCCATGAAGCTTAATCAATTTATAATACCATAACTGTATAGAATTTAGGACCATACAGTCTTTGTTCCCCAGTTTGTTTGTAGATGTCAGGATTGACATTTTTGTAGTTTTTTCTGTGCACACTTGTGAGGGGCTGTAGGTATCTCCTCTAATTTTAAGGTGAAAAGCATGGGCATATGGTCATTGACTCAAGCAAGGCGCATTCAGCTTATTAGGATGTAGTACGTCTTTCCTTTAAGAAGTTGTGAACAGTTTACCTTCAGACTGGCTGCTGAGATTCAGTAAGGCAGTTATGCATGAAACTGGTGGGGATGTGGACTTAACACAACAATATCTAAGTAATTATGCCGTAGTGTAAAATGAATAGAGCTCCATCAGATTAAATAATAAGAGCAGTACAGAACACTCGTTGTTTTGTGCCTATTTATTCACTTTCAAACATCATATTAAAAGGTAAGTTCATAACTAATTACCTCTGGCTTCCCTAAACATGAGCAATTGCTTGTCTGCTCCAGGACTGCTAGCAGGAGAATTCATTTTTGCTTTAGAGAGGTTCAAAAAGCATGTATAACTTTTTTTTTGTTTGTTTCATTCACCAAGATCTCAGAAGTGTTCCTTATTACTGTATATTTTGTTATTCATTAAATAGGCAGAATCTTAACATTATGTTTATAGTTCTGCTAAGATAATTTAAGGGTACCAGATTACAACGACCGTGCTAGTCAAGTAGTGGCAAACTGTAATAAATGGATAGTGAAAAAATACTGCTTTCTTTAACTGCCATCATGTTTCTTTGCTCTCATGAAATGCACTGGGTGGAGTGGGGGCATGTCCTATGTATCTATTATGTGGTATGCTTTTAATTTCATGTTACACATGCTTGTTTTTGATTACTGGGTGGTCCTGCTGGGAAATAAAGATACCCCTTTGGACAGAAAACTGGGGAAGTTACATACTTTAAGATGGTGAATATTTATGGAGAATACAACTAAAACATATATATATATATATATATATATATATATATATATATATATATATATATATATATATACATACATACACACACATATGTATGCTTTTATGGACACACATATAGATAGGAAAAAAACTTGGACTGCTATACAGATTACATCACTGGCAAACAAGTTAAACCCATCTGGTGTTACCAAAGATATGATTATAAACTTAACTATAAAAACAGGAAAAAATGATGGAAAAAAGGACCCTGGCAGATGGTCAGACTGATGATTGAAGCACAGTGCAGTAAGTAAGTTACTTGCAGATTGCCCCCCCCCCCCCCAGCACTACTCCGGTTAATGTAATGTCCAAGCATACACCATTCCATTTTAGAAAATGATAGCCAAGAGGAGACGGGGAGAGAGGGATAGTGTGAGTGATGGCTAACATAGGCTTCACCCACTCTTTAACAGTTAACTTGATAGGCTGTATCTGAGTATATTAAGTCCCTCCCTCAAGACCTCTGGTGTTGACCTCCACAGTCAGTAGTTGACTGAAGATATGTAAGTAAGTACTTTTCATCTATTGATCACTTAATTGGTCAGTGTCTGTTTGAGAAGGTGAGCAGAGAGCTAGCTGTTCCAGTCAATGGCTTATTGAACTTCTTTAAACCCATGCACTTGGTTTTCTTCAAGTGGTTAACAGCTGACATATCAACCTACATGGTGCTTGGCATTTTATATATATATATATGTATGTATATACATATCTTTTTCTTTATTGTTGAGTTCATACATTCATACTAGGCTATTGATAAAGTAGATAATTTGTAGCAAGATCCCATTTCATGAATATCCTAGAACATGAATAACGTCTACCTAATTTTTGTCCCCTTTTAGTGAGAGTTTGACAGACAAGACAATTGTGCCTGTTGAGTGAGGTGCATAGTGAAATGGGGGGGGGGGGGTTACAGGTGGCTTATAGTATTTTATATTTAAAAAAAAAAGAAAATGTAAGTAGTGTAGCCAATCAAGGATAGCTTTTTTATTGCATTAAAATTAAATCACCTATATATGTGGTGTGGAATAGATGACCAGAATAATTTCTCCCTTAAAGGCTGTTAAGAGTTCACACTGTTTTATAAAATATGTCATGTATATTTGATCAATGGAGCTGTTTTTCTGCCCTCATCTTGCTTGCAGAATGCCTCTTTCCATGCAGGCAGTGACTGAGCTCCTTGCTATATCTTACCACAAATCTCCCAGGTGCTAAGGCCTTTGTTGCTGTGGCCCACAGGGCAGCCAAGTTTTGGGCATTTTAGAATTTGGTGGTCTGCAGTTTTGTTTTGAAGTTGTGATTATATGCGGAGTTGGTCAGTTTTTCCCTTTTCCTTCCCTGTCACATCTTCTGCTGCAGCACTACAGTGGTCACTTAAGTAATGGCTGCAAAGCAGCTGCTGGCCCTCCTCGTGTGTGTGTGTGTGCATGCACGCACACATGTACACACATACACACAAACACATACATTTGGAGGAAGAATGTATTTTATATCTGATCCCTCTCTCCGAGTCAGTATCCCGTGCCCTGAGACACAGATTACTAATGATACATGTGGATATCTGATGAGCCAGCTACTGTGTACTGCCTAAGCTCTATGAACAGGCTTATATGCACAGTGTTGCTGAGGAATTTGGTGTAAGAATACAACAAATTGCCATTATGCAGGCAAGCAGGGGATTTGGCAGTGCTCACTCAACCCAGAGATGCATTGTGGGTGCTTTAAGGCAGATATAAGTAGTAACCATCTTTGTCTGCCTCCAAGCCACTTCCTTACTTCCTTCCTTCCCAGCTGTATTGCCTGCTTTGGTCATCTAGATGGCTAAGTTGTGCCCCCCCTTCCTATCTTTGGAAAAAGAGATGCATACATCTTTCCATCGAATCTACAGAATTAATTTTTGCTTTAAAGGGCAGTGATGTGATACAGTGTTGTGTTAATCTTGTTCTTCCTGGTAACATGATAAACTCTGTGTCAGACCTTGGCTGCTTTCCCTTTCCTGTTAGATTTATTTACTGTAGGAGAAACTGTATCCCTACCATAACCCAGTACAGAGGAGACTTGGGGTGGTCCATCTTGCTATACTCATTAGTGTTGTCTTCTTCTACTGTAAGACTGGCACGCAGTGATTGATCAAACATTGTTAGGCATTCTCTTTTGCCTGAAAATGCCACTGGGAAATGTAGTTGAAACTGTGTTCTAACAAAGATAGAGTGGATAGGGAGATGTGTGACATTTTAAGGCTGGTCACGTCTACTGATCATTGGCCTGATTGAGTCTTTTGTCATATCTCGTCAAAAAAAAAAAAAAAAAGTCTGGAAGTTGCATTGTCCCATGGTGTGAAACTTTCTCCTCTGCTGTGTGTTGTGAACAAACTTTACTTCCCTTTTAAAGTGATGATACAATGCATACTTGTGAGTTCATGATTCCATGGCTTACTGAAAGTCTAATGGTATATTGAGAGTCTGATTTTAAGAATGACATCAGTGAGCATGTCTAGCATGGCATTGCTGTCAGTGGGCATGCGTAGTGAGACCTCTGTACAGCCAAACCCAGTAGTGTAGCTAACCATTACCTGTTAGCCATCAAAGACTTCTCTGCAAAGCCAACAGAAAATAGTCATCTCAGAAGAAACAAATTTAAAATGAAGTGGCATGTTTAAACTTTGTACATCTGTGACGCGGTAATGCATTAGTGCTTCTAGTTAAGTAAACTGAAAGGCATGTTTTACGGGTGATTTATGCAAAAGCAAATAGAATTTATTGATGAAATGTCTGCTCACACACCTTTGATTTGCTCTTTGGAATGAGGAACTGTTTAAAATATGCTGATTGGATAAAGACTACAGCACTCCTTTTTAAAAGTTTTAACCCTTTCTAGCTTTTGGTTCCTGTCGTACCTTGCCTGTAGAGTCTGTGTACATGGCGCAGCATTGCTGTGGCCGTTCTCACATTAAGGAAGTGTACCGTACCCTTTTCTTTGAAAAGAAGAAAAGGTTATGACATTCTAAATATGGTGTTGGCTAGTTACTAGATGGTGTTTGCACTGGTGTTTAGCAGTGATCAAACCATCTTGTGTCCTTTTACATGAGATGATTGCAGTTATCTTCTGACATTCTAATGTTCATTCCTTTTTATTAAAATGTTTTACAATCTTGAGTTGGTGCTGGCCACTTCTGCTCTTTTAAGGTTTGGCTTGTCTCACAGCATTATTGACTGGTTTACATGTAACGCAGCACTAGTGTTTTCTCCAATGGCACATTCGGGTCTGAACAGTACCACCTGGAAAAGAATGCACCCACATGGTTCCTGACTCAGTGTCACATGATCAGGGCTGATTAAAAGCCTGTGTGCACAGAGGGAGGAGGTTAAATTTGTATATGTTGCTTAGCAGTGAGGAGCAGTTAGTCCTAGTGGTTCCACGTGTATAAATGAACAGTGCGGCAGTGTCACAAAAAAGAAAGAATACTTGGCTATAGGCAGAGCTGAGGGATGAAGGAAGGAGGAATAGTTAATTGTA
>NC_056747.1:735021815-735074315 GCF_019279795.1 Protopterus annectens
AAATTCATTACAGTTGTACTTCCTACTTCCAATGATGTACTTGAAGTGGATGCTTTCTCATTGAACTGAGGAAAGACACTGGCAGAGCCACATGACATAAGGACTCTGATCCAGTCAGGTATCAACATTTCACATCAGTGCTCTAGATATGAGAGTGATCCTCCTTTTTCTCCAGGCTGTCTTAAGCTGGATTCCACAAAGCCACATCTCCACTTTGATGACACAACATTAGAGTGGTACATTAACAAGCAAACAGAAATGCATTGCTACATGGCTAAGATTCAAGCAAAATACAGTGTTCTGGTGGTCAGGCTGAACAGATGTATACTGTTGCCATACAAGTGATCTGTACGTCCCTCTGACAAAAAAGAAAGTAGATCATTCCATCGTGATCTATTGCCCCCCTTCCCCATGAATGACAAATGTTAAAGTGTTTTTCCTAATTCCTCATCCATCTGTCAGGAGTAAGGTTGCTTTGACCCAGGCTTGGCCCTTAGGTCCTCACTATGCCTTTGTTCCACTTTTATTAGTAATAAAACATTTATTCTGTAAGTCAAAGAGACAGATGCAACAACAATTCTGACTGCGCCTTTCTGGTCCAGACACATTTAGTTTCCCATACTACTTCAGTTTTGTCTAACCCCTCTGTTTTGACTTCTGCATCAAAATAATCACAAATGTTTGTTTTGTCACCCTTCTGCAAGAACCCATTTAATATTCCACACCCTGAAGTTAATAGCTTGGAATCCTCAGTATACTACCAGTGCAGAATCTATTCCAACCTTAATTGACCACAAAAGGACTGATCCAATTACATACACCTCCAGTACCACACTGCAAGATAGTTGATGCCATGATACACATCAGTACCACTGAAGAAATGATTCTGTCCTCTCCTGCACATCACCACTGCAGGACTGATACCATGCTACATGCCATCTGTGAAAGACTGAATCTATCCTACCCGCCATCACAGAAGGATTGATCCTCTCCTGCACGTCACCACTGCAGGACTGATACCATGCTACATACCATCTGTGAAGGACTGAATATATCCTACCCACCATCGCAGAAGGATTGATCCTCTCCTGCACATCACCACTGAAGGACTGATACCATGCTACATACCATCTGTGAAGGACTGAATCCTTCCTACTCACCATCGCAGAAGGATTGATCCTCTCCTGCACATCACCACTGCAGGACTGATACCATGCTACATACCATCTGTGAAGGACTGAATCCATCCTACCCACCATCGCAGAAGAATTGATCCTCTCCTGCACGTCACCACTGCAGGACTGGTACCATGCTACATACCATCTGTGAAGGACTGAATCTATCCTACCCACCATCACAGAAGGATTGATCCTGTCCTGCACATTACCACTGCAGGACTGATACCATGCTACATACCATCTGTGAAGGACTGAATTCATCCTACCCACCATCGCAGAAGGATTGATCCTTTCCTGCACATCACCACTGCAGGACTGATACCATGCTACATACCATCTGTGAAGGACTGAATACATCCTACCCACCATCGCAGAAGGATTGATCCTCTCCTGCACATCACCACTGCAGGACTGATACTATGCTATATACCGTCAATGAAGAACAGAATCCATCCCACCCACCATCGCAAAATGATTGATCCTCTCCTACATATCACCACTGAAGAATGGAGCCTGTGTTGCACATCAGCACAGAAGCATCAATCCCATTCTGAATACCACCACCATAGAAGAATTGATCTCATCTTACTGTCTACCCCAAAAGGAGTAGTCCTGTTCAATACATCATGATTGTATGATTGATCCAATGCTACACAACACCACCAAAGGACTGAACTCATCCTTCTTGCCTTCACAGAAGGGTTGTTCCCATCCAGCCCATGGTCATAAAACACTCATCCTTCCTGCAGGCACAGAAGGGTTGATCCCATCCAGCTGGTGGTCACAAAAGTCCCATCCTACTTTCCGTCACAGAAGGGTTGATCCCATCCAACCCATGGTCATAAAAGACCTATCCTTCCTGCTGTTACAGAAGGGTTGATCCCATCCAGACCATGGTCACAAAAGACCCATCCTTCCTGCCGTCATAAAAGGGTTGATCCCATCCAACCCATGGTCACAAAAGGACCATACTTTCCTGCCATCACAGAAGGGTTGATGCCATCCAGCCCATGGTCACAGAAGACTGATCCCATATGACACACCAACACCACCTATAGACTGATCCTGTCCTGCACACCACAACAATGTAAGATCTCATGTAGCCACTCCTGCTTTCATCACTACTTTAGTCAGCTGTGCATGTTTTGATAATGTATTATTCATTACTCAAGAGAAAATATCTAATCTAGTTTTTCTTCCATTGACATTTACAGTGACATTCTTTATGCGTTATCAATGCAGAACACATCCATCCCCAATAAAAAGAACATTGAATCCATTCTCCCTACATTTTAGGTGCAGGAGTTCATTCACTGTATTACAGTACCTGTCAGAGTTGGCATCCGTCCACCAGTACTTTGCTAGGAGTAGAGCACGTGCTTTTACTTGCTGTAAGGGATGAATACCAGTGAGAAGGGCACTGACACTACTCCTAG
Source organism: Protopterus annectens (assembly GCF_019279795.1). Classification (NCBI taxonomy): domain Eukaryota; kingdom Metazoa; phylum Chordata; order Ceratodontiformes; family Protopteridae; genus Protopterus; species Protopterus annectens. The sequence continues at coordinate 735,024,430 of NC_056747.1, forward strand.
TACCCATATATCAGTGCAATTTTAAGGCTAAAACCTGTTCACTTTTATGCTGGCAGTGCCAGAAACAATCCCCTGTCATGAATGACTTCAAACCATCACCCATACATAGGTAAACCATCACCCGTACATAGGTTCTTATAGGCCTTTCTGAGGAACCTGTCAGTGTTTTTACTGAGTTTCTGACACATTGTCTCACACTTTTTAGTCTATGGCAATCTTCTTTTCAGGAGTTCAGAAAACCTGACAAAGGCCATTCTTCCATGATTGGCAACTTTGGATTTAGTTTAGTTTTATAGCAGTGTCTGTGCTGAAAGATCAGAAGACTCTATTCCCACCCTAGGCACTTGGATTCATTTTTAACATATTCCCAAGATATGGAATAAGTCCACTACAGGCTAAATGAAGTACTACTTTGACTACCTTTAACTCTAGTCTTGCTAATTGGATGAGTAGATGCAAATTTACACCAGGATTGTCATGTACAGCCCTACTTGATTTTGGAGGTGAGTACTTTTAATTTGTCAAAAAGGGTGGCAAGAACTTTTGTGTTTGCCTACTTAAAAGCATGTTGTGCTAAGCATCTTGTGATCCCTGTGATCAGTTGTCTATAATTGCTCCTATGCTCCTCTAATGTTCTTCGTGTTTCACTGTTGCAGCCATCACCTGTGGGTTATCCCTGCTGTGGTAGCCCTCGGCCGGCCTGAATACCAGAGTCAATGTTTTTCTGCGTCGACTGCTGTCAACTTGCAGACTGACGTCAGGTCATCAGTGCTATAAAGCAAGGCAGCCAATGCCATTACATCAGTCTTTCTTGCCATGGAGCCCACAGCAGAAGCAGTTCGCAAGTGTGCTGGTTGGTCGCTTCCAGAGTTTGAATTACAACTGAAAATGTCTAAAGCTAAGTACCCTGTTGGGGATCATTTTTTCATGCACTAACCGATGTCTGAAAATGTTAACAATTATCTTGCCTGTGGAAAGCAGATCCCACACCGAGACTTCCATTCATACTGCATCACTTGTTTAGGCCCAGACCATGATGTCCCCCGTTGCCGGTTCTGTGCCCTCTTTAACGCAAGAACCATTCATTGTAGAGCTCTTATTGTAGCCAGATATTTTCAGCTTCCGTCTTTGCATTCTGAAGTGGCGTCCATCAGCCAACAATCCGTAGACATTCTGGAAAAAAATGTAAAGATAGAGACAGACCACACAAAGCTAAGCCTTCCGATCACTCTACCGCTAAGCAGGTTGTCAGTTCTTCGGAATTCAGTGAGGCTCCTTCGCAGCCCCTGATGCCCGACATGATACCTTCACAGGCCTCTACCGAGACCCTTTCAGAGTCAGGTATGCTGCAGAAATCTTCTTCATCTTCCGAGCCTTTGGTTGTCTCTGCCTTGATTGGGTCCTGAGCCACAACGCAGGCACCGGCTTCCGAGGAGGCCTTTTGCGCTACCAAATCTAGACAAAAAAATGACATTTTCACATCTGACTACTGTTTCTCTCAGACTGATGGATACTCTTAGGCCTAGAAGCAAGGTCACTCCTAGAAAATCTACCTCTAGCCTCCATCTTACTACTGCTCCACCACCCCAAGCCCAAGTGCTTAAAATGGCAGAGTATCTTATCTCCCTTATCAGGAGTAGTCAGGCCACGACTTCTAAAAGGAAAAGAGACCCTTCTGAAATACTGACAGAACAAGATTCCGAGGAATCTGACTATTCAGATTTTGAAGAGGAACAACAACCTCTGACTGCTTATGAGGATTCAGATGCAGAGGAATCCATTCCTTCTGCCTCCCCACACCAAGATCTTTCCTTTGGGGAAACCCTTCACACCCTCAGGGAACATTTCCACTGGGAATCCCAGGACTTCCCTCAGTCTAAGAAAAAACTAAGAGAGTTTCTAGACCTGCCCAAGCACAGACCCTTGGCCACCCACCCTATCTTAGAGGTGGTGGATGATGTCTTCCATGAATCCAGCTTAGCTCCTGACGCCATCCCACCTGCTGCCAGTAAACCTGACAGGTATTTTAGAGTACCACATTCTCACAAATACCTGTACAGAAATCCTGCTGCAGACCCAGAGGTCATTACACAGGGACCAAAAGGAGCTAAGACTAGTTCTGCCAAGAATACTATTCCTTCTGACAAAGACTCCAGAGCTCTGGACAGATGGGGTAAAAAAGTATACACCTCTGCAACCTTAGCTATCAGAGCACTCAGCTGTCAGTTCCACATGTTAAAATATCAACAACACACTTTGGAACTATTAAAGCAAAAGATTTCAACCTTTCCTGACTGTGCCAATTCGAAAGAGTTAGCAGATTTACTGCACGCTACATGTCAAGTGGCCAAACACTCACTACACTTTGGATATGACACTTTAGAAGCCTCAAGCAGGGCAGCAGTGTCAGTATCTGTCATTAGGAGACATGCATGGCTGAAGGAACATCCTCTCCCTGATCATGTCAAGTCTAAGTTAATTGATGCACCCTTGGATAAGGACTGCTTGTTTTGAGTAAATGCAGAAGAGGTGCTTAAAAAAATGGAAGACGAAACAAAATCTATGCAAACGGTAAAAGACTTCTTTCAGGTACAACCTCCTAGGTTCAGCAGGAATTTTCCCTCAAAGCACTGATCCTTTCTTGCACCTAGCAGGCAGGGGCAAGGTAAGCCCAGCAGGGACAGACCACCCAGACTCCTATCCCAGGGGCAGCAGAGAACCAAACAGTGGACTACTTCCACTCCAAAGGCAGGGAGTTCTAAGCCATCCCTCTGTGGCAAAAACTCTCAATGACTCCCTCTTCCCCCCTCTGCCCTCCTTTCACTCACCAAAAGCTAGGAGGAAGGCTCTCCCTCTGCAAAGAAAATTGGCTTTCTGTAACAAAGGACCAATGGGTCTTAAAGATAATTTTTCAGGGATACAAATTCTCTTTCAACAAACTTCCAGTTACAAGAGGGTACCCGGTCTTACCTCCAAATCAGCGGGCAGAGGCATTGAAACAAGTCCAGACTCTCATATATCAAGAGGCAGTAGAACCTGTCCCCTCAGATCAAACAGGCAAAGGCTTTTATTCCAGACTATTCCTTGTTCCCAGAAAAGAGGACAGTTGGGGCCCATCCTGGATCTATCCATTCTGAACATCTCCATGGTAGTCCCCAAATTCAAAATGCTAACTTTGCAGCAGGTGACAAGGCATGCTGACAAAAAATGCCTGGTTAGTGACCCTAGACCTAAAATATGTCTACCTCCACATCCCCATAAAGGAATCCAGCAGGAAATTCCTGTGCTTCAGAGCAGGCTCACAACACTTTCAGTTATCTGCACTACCCTTTGGCTTATCTACTGCTCCCATGGGTATTCACCAAATGCTTAGCCCTAGCCATAGTCTTTTGCAAAGAGAAAAATGTACATATTTACCCTTATCTGGACGACTACCTCATTCAGGCAGAGTGCAAAGAAAAGCTGCTCCAGGACCTCCTCTTTGTCAAAACCCTCCTAATCTGTAGGGTACACCATCAATGAGAAGAAATCAAGGCAAACACCCTCCAGGAAGATCATTTTCTTGGGAGCTGTGTTGGACACAGCATCCCAAATGGCCTTCCTATCCCCAGAAAAGCAGAGCTTCCTGCTGCTCTACTTTACCCAGCTGGTTTCCAGAAGTCACCTCATTGCGAGGAAAATGTTTTTTGTGTTTCAGTGTTGCAGTCATCACACCTGAGGTTATCCGCCTGCAGGTAGCCCTCAGTTGGCTCGGATACCAGAGACTTAGTGTTTCTGTGTCGGATGCTGTTGTTCCAAGACTGATGTCAGGGGTATAAAAACAGGCAGCAGATGCCATTACATCAGTCTTTCTTGCCGAGGAGCCTGAAGCAGAAGCAGTTCGCAAGTGCCGGTTGGCCGCTACCTGAATTTCGTTTATGAATTTAATAATCCTGAAGTCTTCTAAAGCTAAGTACCCCATTGGGGATCCTTTTTGCTTGCTCGAACCGATGTCAGAAAAAGTTAACAATTGTCTTGCCTGTGGAAAGCAAATACCTCACAGAGATTTTCATTCTTACTGCGTCACCTGTTTAGGCCCAGACCACGATGTCCCTCGCTGTTGGTTTTGTGCCTTATTTAACGCCCGAACTATTCATCGTTGGACTCTCTTTGTTGCTAAATTCTTTCGCTCTCAATCTCTGTATTCTGAAATGGCTTCGGTAAGCCATCCAACTACCGATATTCTGAAAAAACATAAAGATAAAGACAGAGACAGGCCACATAGGTCCAAAACTGCTGACAATGCTTCCATTAAGCTAGTCACCAGTCCACCGGTACTAAGTGAGGCACTTTTGCAGCCTCTGGTCCCTGCTTCAGTGGATTCGCAGGCCTCTACTGAGACCCATTTTGAGTCTGGCATGCCGCGAGACTCTTCTTTGACTATGGATCCTGCAGATGTCTCTACCTTGGATGGGTCCGGAGTCGCTGAGCAGGCACCAGCTTCTGAGGCAGTTATTCGCTCTACTGATGTTCAACTCAAACCAACAACTTCTTTTTTAACCAAAACTACTGAGTTTGCACTATGCCTAGAAAACTGACGACCAAAGTGCATTCACCTGCTACCATGCCACAGAAACAAAAGCTTAGAATGGCTGAAGACCTTATTACACTGATTAGGGAAGTCAGCCTTCACCTGCTAAGAGACAGAGTCCAGTCCCCTTCAGCTTCGACAGACCAGGAGTCCGATGACTCTGAAATTTTTGATTATGAAGACATGCCCTTATCTGCTTATGAGGATTCAGATGCAGAGGAATCCATTCCCTCTGCCTCCCCTCCAGAGGATTTTTCTTTTGGCGAAACCTTGCATACCTTACGAGAGCCTTTCCACTGGGAATACCAAGACTATCCTCAGTCCAAAAAGAGACTCAGAGAATTTCTAGAGTTGCCTCAACACAGGCCGTTAGCAATACCCCCTGTCCTGGATGTTGTGGATGATGTTTTTATGGAATCCAGTCTTACTTCTGACACTTTACTTCCTGCCCCTAGGAAACCAGACAGGTACTACAGAGTACCTGACACTCACAAATTTCTTTTCAAGAATCCTACTGCTGACCCAGAGATCATTTCCCAGGGGACTAAAGGTATCAAGGCTACTACAGCCAAGAATCCTACCCCTTCGGATAGGGATTCCAGAGCTTTGTATGGATGGGGTAAGAAGGTATATACCTCTGCAACGTTTGCTATTAGGGCATTGAATTGTCAGTTTCACATGCTGAAGTATCAGCAACATATTATGGAACTTATTAAACAAAAAAGTGGCAACTTTTTCAGACTGTGCAGAAAATAAGGAATTGCAGGAGCTTATGCACTCTGCAAGCCAAGTCAGCAAGCATACTTTGCAGTGTGGCTTTGACGCCATAGAAGCATCTTGCCAAGTAGCTGTCACTGGCTCTGTACTGAGAAGACATGCTTGGCTGAAGGAGCAGACCTTGCCAGACCATGTCAAATCAAAGTTACCAGACTCTCCTTTGAATAAGGACTGTTTTTTACACCAAAGCAGAAGAGGTTCTTAAAAAGATTGAAGAAAAAGCTAAGTCTATGCAGACTGTTAAAGAATTCTTACAAGTGCAACCCCCTAGATTCAGTAGGCATTGCCCTTCCAAACATTGGTCCTTTCCAGCCCTCTCCAGACCTTCTCAAACCAGACCCAGGGAAAACATCCCACCCAGACTACAGTCTCGGGGTATGCAGAGATATAAGCAATGGAGTCCCCCCACCCTTAAAGCAGGGAGTGGTAAGCCACCTCCTTATGGATAAATCTCACAATGACTTCTTTACTCCACTCCCCAGAGCCCTGCCCAATTGCTTGTGGCCCTAGAAGGAAAACTTGCCCTTCATGCAAAAAACTGGATGTTCATCACTCAGGACCGGTGGGTCCTCAGCATTGTATCCCAGGGATACAAATTTTACTTCCATTCACTACCAACCCCAAGCAGGTTTCCAGACCTTCCTCCAAACCAGTGGGCAGAGGCTCAAAACCAAGCACTTTCCCTACTCAATGTCAGAGCTATTCAGCTGGTTCCAGTAAAACAGAGGGGTCAAGGAATCTACTCCAGACTCTTCCTGGTACCCAGGAAAGAGGGCTTTTGGCACCCAATCTGGGATCGTTCCATTCTCAACACCTTCCTGGTGGTACCAAAATTCAAAATGCTTACCCTGCAACAGCTTCTTCCTGTGCTAGCTAAGGATGCCTGATTAGTCACCCTAGAGTTAAAAGAAGCCTATTTACACATCCCCATAAGGGAATCATGCAGGAAGTATCTACGTTTCAGGGCAGGGTCTATGCATTATCAGTTCTCTGCACTTCCCTTTGGCTTATCTACTGCACCCAGAGTATTCACAAAATGCCTGACTCCATCCATTGCATACTGCAGGCAGAGAAATATCCAACTTTACCCGTACTTGGTCGACTGCCTGATTCAGGTGGACAGTCAGAAATTGCTGCTGCAGCACCTGACATTTGTGAAGAACCTTTTCACTTCCTTGGGATACACCATCAACGAAAAGAAATCAAACCTGGTACCCAGTCAAAAGATTGTATTCCTGGGAGCAAGCTTGGACACAACTTCCCAGATGGCATTCCTCACCTCAGAAAAACAAGTTTTCTGACAGACTACTTCAAACAAATGGCCACCAGAGCCCAGCTATCTGCAGAAAAATACTGCAAGCCCTAGGGTTCATGGCCTTATGTATACTGCTGATTCGATATGCAAGACTGCATATAAGGAAACTTCAATGGTACTTAAAAAGTCTTTGGTGCCAACATTCTCAGGACCTGGGCACAGTTATTCCTATCATACCCTGTCTAAGGACAGAGTTCCTCTAGTGGGCAGAAACATGCAACCACAACAAGGGACTGCCATTTACTCAACCGCAAGCTGCCCAGACCCTAACTACAGATGCATCAGATTATGCCTGGGGGCACACATGGACGGAAAATGTATTCAGGGCCACTGGAGCCCAAGTCAAATTCATCTGCACATCAACCAAAAAGATGCTAGCTGTACAGAATGTCCTGGCAGCTTTCAGATCCCTAATCTTTCCAGGACAACTGCTAATAAAAACAGACAACACCACAGTTATGTGGTACATCAACAAGCAGAGGGGAAACCATTCCTACTCACTGTGCAGGCTAGCCATGGCCCTGTGGAACACGGCCCTGGACATTCAACTCCATCTGCAAGCTCAATTCCTGCCAGGCAAACAAAGCTTACTGGCAGACGACTTAAGCAGAGGTCTCCTGGACCCACATGAGTGGCAATTGGAGCACAGCACCTTCAACCCTCTGATTCAGAAATGGGGGACCCCAGAGGTGGATCTCTTTGCCTCCCCCTACAACCACCAGCTCAGCAAATTCTGCATCAAGAATCCTCACAGCAGGCCCTGGAAAGTGGATGCCTTATCTTTTCAATGGGTAAATCTCTCAATCTATGCTTTTCCCCCTCTGCCCCTCCTTTCAAGAGTATTACTCAAGATAAAGCAGGACAGACCAAGGACATTTCTGATTGCCCCAGACTGACCATGCCAGCAGTGATATCCACTCCTGCGCACCCCGACATCGGTGCCACCCTGGCACCTACACCAGAATCCAACCCTCCTCTCTCAGCAGGAGGGACAGATTCTGCATCCACAACTGCAAACCCTAAATCTTGCAGCCTGGCTTATTCCTTGAATTGTGCCCCAGCAACCTTAAGCAAACAGGTACTGGACATCATTCTCGAAGCCAGAAGACCCAGTACAAGAAAATCCTATGCTGATAAGTGGAAAAGGTTCTGCTCATGGATTCAGTCTAAAGGAGAGGACACAAGTCTGCCCTCTCTGCCTGATATCCTGGATTACCTAGCAGATCTACTCCACAAAGGCCTGTCCTTCTCCTCCATTAAGATACATGCCTCAGCCATTTCTGCTCATTACAACACTGAGCCGCCTCTCTTCTCGCACCCTCTTATCAAGCAGTTCCTGAGAGGGGCAAACAACTTAAGACCACCAAGGAGAGCAGCTACCCCTGCTTGGGACTTTAACTTTGTACTGGAAAAGCTCACACTTTCCCCCTTTGAACCTGCTATATCAGCAGAGTTAAAATTCCTCTCTTGGAAAACAGCATTGCTTCTAGCTATCACTTCAGCTAGAAGAGTGTCTGAGCTATAAGCACTCATGGCTGTAAAACCCTTAATTATTTTCCATGCTGATAGGGTTTCCCTCAGGACTAACCCTTCCTTCATGCCCAAAGTGGTGTCCAATGTGGCTCTAAATCAATCCATCCATTTGCCAACCTTCTTCCCTAATCCTCAAAATAAAGGGGAAAGGATCCTTCACTCCTTGGGCATGCACAGACAGCTCAGACTCTACCATGATAGGACTAAGCCCTTCAGAAAATCTGACCAGTTACTAGTCAGCTTTGCAACAAGGGCAGAGGGCAAGGCCATTCCCAAATGGATAGCACACTGCATCCATTTCTTCTACAAGCACCATGGGAAACCAACCCCTCAGGGGGTCAGAACACATTCCACTAGGGCAACATCTACCTCTACAGCATTTCTCAGGGGAGACCCTACCAGGGATATCCTGGAGGCTGCTACCTGGCGTTCTGTACACACCTTCACCTAGAATTACCATCTGCCTATCTTTTCCAAATCCAGGGCAGGATTTGCTACAGCAGTCCTGCAAGGCATACTAGCCAGCCCTAACTCTTCTTGACTGCCTCCACCCTTCTTCAGCTTTGGGAATCCACCCAAGTGTGATGACTGCAACAGTGAAACACGGAGAACATAGTACAGTTGTGTACACTAACCATAAATGTAGATGCTCAAGTATATTCACTGTTGCAGTCCTGGTTTCCCTCCCTCCAGCCCCCTGGTTTTCTCTCTCTCTCTCTCTATCTCTATCTCTCTCTCTCTCTCTCTCCTATCTATGGCTATTACTAACCCCTTCTGGGGTATTGGTATTGGTATTTACTTTTTACTGGTGGTGTTTTTCCCCACCATAACCTAGCTCCCTATTTGGGGGGCTCCTGACATTTGGGCCAAGAAAAACTGATGTAATGGCATCGACTGCCTGTTTTTATAACCCTGACGACCTGATGTCAGTCTTGGAGCGACAGCATCTGACGCAGAAATTCTAAGACTCTGGTATTTGGGCCGACTGAGGGCTACCTTCAGGCAGATAACCCCAGGTGTGATGACTGCAACAGTGAATACACTCGAACATCTACATTTGTGGCAAGTGTACACAACTGTACTTTTCTGCAAGCCTTGGGATACATGGCATCTTGCATCCTTCTAATTCCTCTGGCCAGGCTTCACATGAGAAAACTTCAGTGGTATCTAAAGAACCTTTGGTGTCAACACTCTCAGCTTCTAGAGATCTCTCTCCCTCTGATTCTCTGTATAAGGGCCGAGTTTCTCTGGTAGGCAGGGGCCTGTGCCAAGAACAAGGGTCTTCCCTTCATCCTCAGCCCAACTGGGCAGATCATTACCACCGACGCCTCAGACATTGCTTGGGGCACTCACCTAGCAGGCAGGTGCACCCAAGATCTTTGGGATGCCCAACACCTTCCCGTACACATCAACCAGAAGGAAATGATGATGGTACAAAAGGCTCTGACATCCTTCAAACCCCATCTCAAGTCAGGGGTTTTCCTTATCAAAACAGGCAACACCACAGTAATGTGGTACATCAAGAAACAGGGATCCGCCAATCTTACCCTCCTTGCAGGCTAGCCATGAACCTCTGGCTGACACCCTCATCCATGGCATTGCACCTAACAGCCCAATACGTACCAGGGATCAACAACACCCTGGTAGACCACTTAAGCAGAAACTTACTGGAGCCCCCACGAATGGCAGCTCCACAGAAAATTCTTTTTACAAGTCACTCAGGAATGGGGAACTCCAGAGGTGGATCTCTTTGCTTTGCACCTCAATCACAAACTGAAAAAATTCTGTACCAGGGAGTATCACCACCTAGCGTGGAAGGTGGATGCCTTGACCATTCCCTGGAACTCCCTCTTTGTGTACGCATTCCCTCCTCTGCCTCTTATTCCCAAAGTATTGATCAAGATAAAGGAGGAGAGGCCAAAGGCCATCCTCATTGCTCCAGATTGGCCCAGACAGCATTGGTACCCCTTACTGCGCAGCCTGACATTACAGCCTCACAGGCGACTTCCCGTGATCTCAGACCTCTTGACTCGGGGGGGGGGGGTTGCACCCAGACTTGTAGGCTCTCAAACTTTCAGCATGGTTAATACTCTAAAGGCAAAAAAGGGGCCCCTGTTAAGCAAACAGGTCCTAGACATTATCATGGAGGCCAGAAGGCCCCCAGCACCAGAAAATCTTATGCAGGGAAATGGAAAAGATTCTGCTCCTGGAGCCAGTCAAGAGGGGGCAATACCTCACAACCTTCCATCCCTCTTATCCTGGACTACCTAGCGGATTTAGTCAATAGTGGCCTCTCCTTCTCTTCTATTGAAATCCACGCGTCGGCCATTTCAGCTCATTTTAATACAGATCAGTCCCTGTTCTCACATCCTTTGATTAAACAATTCCTCAGAGGGGCTTCTAATATCAGACCTCCCAGAAGGCCACCCATGCCAGCCTGGGACCTGAATTATGTTTTGGAAAAACTAACCTCAGCACCCTTCGAACCTGCTGCTTCAGCAGAACTGAGATACTTCTCCTGGAAGACTGCTTTTCTACTAGCTATCACCTCAGCCAGAAGGGTTTCAGAACTTCAGGCACTGATGGCCATTGAGTCATTCATCATTTTTCATGCAAACAGGGTCTCCCTGAGGACTAATCCCTCCTTTATGCCCAAGGTGGTATCTAATGTGACTTTCAACCAGGCCATACATCTACCCACCTTCTTTCCTAACCCTCAAAACAAGGGGGAAAGAATTCTGCACTCACTAGACGGGCACAGACAGCTCAGATACTATCTGGACCATACTAAACCCTTTAGAAAAACAAACCAACTTCTTGTCAGCTTTGCCCCAGGGGCAGAGGGGAAGCCCATTTCCAAGCAAACCATTTCCAAATGGATATCACACTGTATCCATTTCTGCTACAGATTACATGGGAAACCACCCCCTAAGTCTATTCGTACCCATTCCACTATGGCAGCCTCCACTTCCACAGCATTCCTCAGAGGAGTTCCCACCAGGGACATCTTGAAGCTGCCACCTGGACTTCTGTCCATACCTTTACCAAGCATTACCACCTATCTCTTTTTTCTAAGGCTAGGGCAGGGTTTGCCTCTACATTTCTGCAGGGCATGCTGACCCATGCCTAGCTCTCGTACTAATCCTACCACCCCTCTCCTCACCTTTGGGAGTCCTCCCACAGGCGATGACTGCAACAGTGAAACACGAAGAACATAGTATAGTTGTGTACACTTACCTTAAATGTAGATGTTTGAGTGTATTCACTGTTGCAGTCCTAGTTTCCCTCCCTCCTTCCCCCTTATAACTTCTTTCCTTAGGGAGACATAAGCTTCTTATGGTGGCTTTTAGCCACCAGGGCCACTTTACCGTATTTCTTGGGCTTCTGACTGGTTAGGGCAAGAAAAACTGATGTAATGGCATCAGCTGCCTTGCTTTATAGCACTGACGACCTGACATCAGTCTGCAAGCGACAGCAGCCGACGCAGAAAAACATTGACTCTGGTATTCAGGCCAGCCGAGGGCTACTACAGCAGGGATAACTTACAGGTGATGACTGCAACAGTGAATACACTCGAACATCTACATTTATGGTAAGTGTACATAACTGTACTTTCCTGTTTCTGTCAATATTGGGGAGACATAGACACCATTGTTTGACACCCATAAAAGTATCCAGTATGGGTAGTAGCAGACAATTAACTATTCATGTTTAAGTTAACCCCAGAGAACTTCTCTTGTGCCTTGCTGATTTATGTAACCCATCCAGTGAGAACTGGCTCATCTAGTCTTGCACATAGTGCCAGACAGTTGCCTAATGATACTGTTGCTGGCCAAACATTTGAAATTGATTGGAAGCATTGTGCTGTCAAGTGAGTCAGTGCTAGTGACTAAATGCCTGCAAGTTTTCTGAGGATATTCCTGACTCAACAACAGGTACAGACTGTGGAAAGTTACTTTAGCATTGCTTATGCATGAGTCACTTGCAGTAACATTGGGAGGGTTCAGCTAATGTTTTGCTTGAAAGAAAATATGGCATCACATGTTTCTAAGATTATCAGAATTTTTTGGGAGGTGGTACATTATCTTGTCTTAAACTGTATGTTGTCTGCATCTGCCACTTAAATTAGTGTTGCAGTGTTTTTTTCCAGTACGTACTGTGTTGTTGGGTGGTTCTTACTAAACAGTTGCATAAGACTGGAAGAACATTTTATAATAATCTCTGTATCATCTGTGATGTGATACTTGCATGATCACAGCCATGGTATATAGCGTAGACTGGTCATGGGCTCTGTTCCCACAACAAACGTTTGTTTATACACAAAACTGGGAGCATAGCAATCAAGGGCAATAGGATGTTAATCTCTTATGGTTGTGTGCTGTACAGAAGATATTAAGTAGTAGCTGTGCAGGTTCATAGGTTCATAGGTTCATAGGTTCATACTAGGCTATCTGCCCGAGGGCATTTACAAGCCTAGCCCATCGTTTTGTGGCTTAGGCCACCCCTTTAGTATGGGGAACTATACCCATTATTTTTCTGTGCCTCTGTCGAGCAGTGACACTGAGGTAATCCCTGGGGTATATCTGCGATCTCCCATCCATTGGTCAAGATTTCTCTTGAACAAGGCCAGCGAGGTGCTCTGCCTCACATGTACCGGGATTTTGTTCCACAGCATAGGGAGTCTTTGGGTGATGAATCTATCCCTCCAGCACGTCCTATTAATAGCCGTGTCAAGGTTTAAGTCTCCGCCCTTGTGGCTCTGATGGATCTAGATTTTTGAGGTGAAGCATATTCATCAAATCTGGGTTTGACATGGCCTTGTATGTTAGGCAAAGGTCACCTCTGAGCAAGCGTGCGACTGAATAGAGCTGGAGTTCTTTCAGTCGGGCAGCATAGGACAGATTTTGAGACCCTTTATCCTTTTGGTGAGGAACTTTTGTGGCCTCTCCAGCTGCTGCAAGTGTCGGGTCAGATACATTCCGAATGGGGCATTGTACTCAATCATTGGTCTGATGAGTGATGAGTAAAGGGAGACTATGACCTCCCTTGATCTAGATGAGAATCCCTTCATGATAAGGTGGGCAATGTAGAAGGTCTTCCTAACTACTTTAGCTACATGGGTGTCGAATGACAGACTACTATCAACCTGGGTCCCCAGGTCCCTGATAACTTCTTCTGTGCTCAGTGGATTGCCACCTATTTGGTAGCTAGGGGTAACCTTGTTTTTCCCGAAGGGTATGACTATGCATTTTTTGGCATTTAACTTTAGGCCGTGGCTCTGGCACCAGTTATCCGTTTCTGTGAGACCCTTCTGAAGGATATGTAAAAGATGTGAATATGTGGTGTTACTACAAAATGATTCCCAGTGAGACTTGTAATTAATTTCAACTTCAGTTTCAATTAAAGTACTTATGTCCAAAGCACTTGAAAGTAAAATACTATTAGTTGTTGTTGTTGTTTCTTTCGGCTTTTCCCGGTTAGGGGGCGCCACAGCGGAACTCCGGTCCGCTAATGATTAGCAGTAGATTTCTACGTGCAGAGTTGCCAGCTCTGACGCACAACCTTCAACGAAGGTACGCCCATTCATGCATATCTCCACACAGAAGACGCTCTAACTGAGAACGTCTTACTGTGAGGCGACAACGCTACCGTAGCACCACCACCGCAGTACAATACTATTAGTAATATTACAAGTATTACTAATAAAACAACAAGAAACACTAACACAGTAAGCTAATTGCAAACAAACTAACCAGTCCACAATAGAAATACATATAAACCAATTTTCATCAGCTGTGTAATCAACTATTTCTCAAAAAAAATCCACTACTATTTCCCTTCCTCCTACTTTCCTCCTGTTTCACAGCCCTTGCTCATCTCTCCCAAGCAAACCTGTCATGGATAACTTATACATTCTCCCTACTGACTACATTTTATCTTCTTTTATAAGTGATTTTGCCTTTGATCAAATGCTGCATTCCCATGGAGCTGAACATACGTCTTTACTTTGCTAAGTCTATCACAAATAGAACACCATTCACTCCATTGTGTCTCATTGTATTTACAAGCTACTCTATATGTTATTGTCTGATTTGTTTTATACACTGCATCTGTACTGGATACTGTCTGAAAATATTTTGCATGTAATGTTTTTAACTGTTACCAGTTTCATCATTTATGGAGACGTTCTCACCTGAGCTGCTCTGAAAATAGAACCAAAGCCCAGTTGGATCATCCCAGTTAACAAATGTAAATAAATATATGTGACATCCCCTCTCTGGGCCAGTAATCAAGGAGTCTGAATCCTCTTCACTGACACTGGAGAGGGATGTTCACTTGGAACAAAAATATATATACGCAGAATTTCCAGATACAGCTCTCTGCATTAAGCACAATTTCCCTTAAGAGCACACAGGGAACACACTCTGTCTGGGGTGTGGATTTCTTTTTCTGTCTCCCTCCAGGTCCCCAATAAGACTCCCCACTGGCACAGCTATAGAGTTTAGTCCTCAGCCAAGTGTCCAAGCCAAGTCTTCCATCACCCTGTCTGTGAAACCAGTGCTTTCTGTCTCTGCTCCAAGCAGCTGACACACACATGCTCTTTCAGATTTGATTTTCACACACACACACACACACACACACACACACACACACACACACACACCTGGGAAAGGCTGGCGCAGATTTACTAGCTATGCCCCCTTCTGCCTAGACTATAAGGTAGTTACTGCTACCAGACACTCCAAAGCCCCCAGCTACTCTAAGCCTCTTAGAAGGTTACCCAATTATACTGAATGAAATTAATATTAGTCCAAATGGTAATGGCAGTGTTTGACCAATCCAGTAAGGGTTTCAGGAGTGGCCACAGAGTCACCAAATAGATGTGAGTACTCTCAAAGGTTAAAATATTTTCTAAAGGACCAGCCACAATGAAAAGTTCAAATATATTTAATAATAAATAATACAAAAACATGAAAATACTAAATATTTATTTACAGTAAACATCAGAGTTTTAGACACAGGAAATATTAAAATAACACATATGAATAGATTTACACAGATACAGAAAACAGCACTTAACTAATCTCAGTATATTTTCCTGACTGATCTAAAGAATTACTGTTCCCTGGTCACTTACTAGAGCAAGGCAAGATGAAGAAGGTGAGGGGTCCTTCAGTGTCAGGTTTCAAAAGCAAAGTGCCCTGAGACTTCTCCTGGCATAGCTGGCAATACCTCACATTGTCACAATAAATAAGAATAAAAGACCTCAGTTTATACATAAATATACTAAAATCTGTGTCTGATCTGAAGGGCATTCATTAAAACAAGATGAAATAAGTGCAAGTTAGAGGAACACTTAAAACATGCTATTGCGGAGGTAGAAGTTTCCAAAGGCAGACAGCTTAGTACGCAGATGAATAAATACCAGCTGTTTCAAGTTGTGCCTAGTAAAATACCAGCAGCCCCTAGGAGGCGCTCTGTAGTACCAGTTGAGTGCAATACAGAATAAGAAGCTCATTCAGGTGAAAGGGAGTTCACTCACCCAAGGATAAATAAGCTAGCAAGGACTTTGTTAGTGTGAAATTGAATAAGGAACCAGTGGATTCTTCCTAACACTGAAATAATATGCTATAATGCAGTGCACTAGTAAGTAGCCGCTACAACTTGAATAGACATGCCTTCAAATGTTCCATCTATCAGAAAGAAACTCCAAGTATGAAATAATGTTAGATAACATAACCTTTATTGGCTTAGAAATAGCAATGGTCTGAGTAGGCAGTCATTTGTCATTCAGGGGCTCTACTAAAAAGTCATGATTTATATCATAGGTTCATAGGTGTGTACTAGGCTAATGGCCCTGGGGCCTTTACAAGCCTAGCACATAGGATTACCCTGACATTGTGCCACCCAACCTTGGTTCCCAGTGCCTCTGTCGAGTAAACCCACTGGAGTGATTCCCATGGTGAATTTTCTGTTTCCCATCCACTCATCAAGATTTCTCTTGAAGAGGGCCAGTGAGGTGCTCTGCTTGACATGTATAGGAAGTCTATTCCATAGCATGGGCAGTCTCTGGGTTATGAACCTGTCCCTCCTGTACAGTCTGTTAATTGTGGTAATAAGGTTGAGATCTCTGGAGCGTGTGGTGCAGAGGGATTGGGATTTCTTTAGATGTAGCATTTCTAACAGAGCTGGGTCAGACATGGCTTTGTAAGTCAAGCAGAGATCGCCTCTAAGTAGGCGATATGAGACAGAGAATAGTTGGAATTTTTTGAGACTGTCCATATAGGACAAGTGTTTAAGGCCTAGGATCCTCTTTGTGATGTACTTTTGCGACCTCTCCAGTTGTTGCAGGTGTCTAGTGAGGTACATGCCCAATGGGGCATTGTACTCAATGATTGGCCTAATGAGGGAAGAGTAGAGGGAGACAATGACCTCTTTCTTCCTGGATGCAAAACCCTTAGTAATGAGATGTGCCACATAGAAAGACTTTCTGACCACAGTGGCAATGTGGTGATCAAAAGAGAGGTTGCTGTCAACCTGTGTTCCCAGATCTCTTATAATGCCTTCTGCGTTCAGTAGACTACCATCAATGTGGTAATTCATGGGAACTGGGATTTTCCCAAAGGGGATAACGACACATTTTTTGGCATTGAGTTTAAGGCCATGGTTCTGACACCAGTCGTTGGTCTCAGTGAGGCCATTCTGTAGGATGTCAACATCATTTGGGGAGTTAATAATAGCTCCCAGCTTGCAATCATCTGCGAACATTGTCAGCCAGAGTCCCTTAGTGTTGGCCTGGACTTCAGAGAAATAGAAAACCAAACAGGAGAGGACCCAGGATTGAAGCCTGGGGGACTACACTCGTGACTAGTCATCAGTCTGACTTGGAGTCAACTACTTTCACATTGTGGGTTCTATCTGTGAGCCAGTTTGCAACCCACCTAGTGATATAGGGGTTGATGCCTAGCATAGTGAGTTTTTCTATGATTCCTGAGTGAGAATGGTATCAAAGGCCTTGGCCAGATCAAGGTAGGCTGTATGAACCACCTTGCCTTCATCCACAGCTCTGGTGACTGACTCAAAGAGGTCAACCAGGTTGAGCAGACCTGATCTACCCTCCACAAAACCAAACTGTGTGGGATCCAGAGTTTGGAGATTCCCTATATAATTGTTTATATGGTCCATGATGATGCGTTCCATAGCTTTGCATATCAGACTCGTCAGGCTAATGGGGTGATAGTTCCCAGGGTCTGTAGTGGCTCCTCCTTTGTGCAGAGGGATGACTGTAGCAGTGCGCCATTTGGTAGGGACAAAGCCTGAGGTGAGGCTGTGATTGAACAGGGCACACAGGTGAGTGCCAGTTCACTCTGTAGTTAATTTAGAACACAACCAGGGATATTGTTAGGTCTCATAGAAGCTGTATTCTTGGCCTTGGCCAGTGCTGTTTTAATCTGTGCAGCAGTATTACTGGGTGCCTGGCAATCTACTGGTGTTGTGATTGGTCCTTTGGGGGGTTAAAGTTGGCACTGAATTTGTCGGCCAGTGTATTGGCAATATCAGTTGGCTCGGTATAGGAGGTACCATTGTGCAGTAGCTCAGAGCAAATCTGGGTATTGCCGTGGAGATTCTTTACATAACTATAGAAGGCCTTGTGGTATTCTTTACTATATGCTGCAATTCTGTTTTCATAGCTAGCTTTAGAGGATGTGATGAGGGATCTCAACTTTTTGTTGAGGCTGATAAGGGAGTTTTTCCAGTCTTGGGACTTCACCTTATTCTGCATCAGTTTCCTCCTCCTGTTGTAGAGTTTGTTTATGGCAGGGAACCACCAGATTGGCTTCCTTTTTTTGGAGGAGAGCGTCTTGGTTCTGTTGGGTATGGCGAGATCCATGCATTTGTGCACGTGTTTGTACAGTGCATTGGTGTATGATTCAGCAGTCATGCAACTATTCCTCATTTGCGTGGGTGCCGTGAAGTTAGCCACCTCTATTTTTAGGAGCCCAAAGTTAGCTTTGGAGAAGTTTTTCATGGTGGTTACCTTCGTGTGTGTGTGTGTGTGTGTGTGTGTGTGTGTGTGTGTGTGTGTGTGTGTGTGGGGATTTCCAAGGTGATTAGTTCGTGATCAGATCTAACCAGGGAGGAGCTGAATATTGGTGTAGAGCAACAGTCGCCCATGTTAGTAATGACCAGGTCAAGGATGTTGCTACCTCTAGTGGGGGTAAGACCGAGCTTGTCCAGGGCATTGTAATTAATAAACGTTGGGCAAGTGTATTGGTACATGAGTAGTTTTCCCAGTTTTCAGAGAGTTAAAAGTAAGAATATACCATATAGGATGTTCTTTGAAAGATGTGGGCTGAAGGTGTAAGTTTACCTAGGAATGTCTTGCTGAATGGTTATTGAGGCCTTGATTTGCTATATACTCAGAGATCCTGTCCCTTGACATTTTTGATTTCTTTCTGTGGGGTGAGGAATGCAGTTTCATAAGCAGACAGAGTAGTCATGACCCCTTCTAACCTGTAAAGACACAAAGTTACCATCCTCTGATCTAGCACTTTATAAAGACGCACTGAGATGGATGTGGGGGTTAATGAGGCTTAGCAGGAAATTGAAGTCATGCTGTCCTAAGTGTCCATTTCTTTAGAGTCTTACTGGTCCAGTGGTATTTTATTTCACATTTGGTAACCAGGTTGGTACGCTGGTCTGAGGACCCTTTTTCAGTTGTAACCCAGGCCATGAAGGTATTAAATAAGACAATGGATACAGTATTTAAGCACAATAAAGTACTAATAGTAGACAAGTAAGTATTTAAGCACAATAAAGTAATAGTAGTAGAGAAATATGTATAGTAAATCAAGATATGGTCTACAGGTAAATAGAACATGAGCTACCGTACATTAAATTGAGTTAGGAATATAGAGTATACATTTTATAGACCTCAAAACATATTTACAACTATAAGTCCAGTAGAAAATAGTATACAGAGAAATGGATCTTAAAATGGAAATATTTAGCAAAAGAGGATATGGGTGAAGGAGGGAAGGGTATAAAGGAGACAGTGTGAAAAGTAGGAAGGAAGGTAGTGGGAAAGTAATTTTAAGCATAATACACCTACAGTATGGTACGACTGAGAAGGTGTCAAGCATGAAATAAAGGATCAGAATTAGAATATTT
Source organism: Protopterus annectens (assembly GCF_019279795.1). Lineage (NCBI taxonomy): Eukaryota > Metazoa > Chordata > Ceratodontiformes > Protopteridae > Protopterus > Protopterus annectens. The sequence continues at coordinate 735,043,797 of NC_056747.1, forward strand.
ATCCATTATTGTGAATGCAGTGGCATTGTGTAGTCTAGGCAATGTGTTTCCCTCTTGTAGTCCTTCTTGTTTTCGGTTGTTATTTGTTCCATAACTTGTGTGTGACCTTTTCCATGCAGGACAATCTTGTGTTTATGCAGCAACGTGGTAATGTATATAGAAGAAAGCATAAGGAATGTTTTTCTCTGCTTAGCCTGTCAAATAGAAGTCATTAAGTGTAGCCTGTGCATAGACACAGAGGCTGTAAACAAAGTGCTCCTTATGAGTAACCTTAGATGTTCATCGTGTTTCACTTTTGCAGTAATGACAGTATGGAATATTTTTGCCATTGTAGCCATTGGCCAGCCCAAATACTAGAGACTTCTTCCTCTCCTTTTGGGCTGTTGGATGCCCTGAGCCTGACGTAAGGACACTTGGAGTGTAAGGATTATCAGCCAGCACCATATTATCAGTTCTTTCTTGCCATCGATGACCAAAGCATCCAGTTTTGTAGACTGCAGCAGTTCGTCCATGCTAGAGATTTTCAAGACTATGTACCCCATTAGGGAAACTTCTTGTTTATATTAGATTGTGTTGTTAGATGTTCTGTAAGAGAAGTACTTATCTTGAGAGTAGAAATCTGATTCCACAGTAAGACTGTCATACTTGTCTTTTTTTGCCTGGGCCCAGAGCATGGCATGCCCCACTGTGCTCATTTAAATAGCCAAACTCTCAAGGGCTGAGTGGTTAGCTCAGTTCTCAGGCAAAGAAAAGGAGCATCAGGGACATTCGCACAGTATGGTGTTCACCAGTTCTGTTGGAATCATTCTCTCTCATAGATGAAGGGAGAAGCATCCAAACCATGTAAGGATAGTAGACAACCCTTTAGAAGCTTTGCATAGTTTAGTGGTATCCACTGATGCCATGCAGCTGTGTAATTACAGCTGACACTGTTGTGGAAACCTTTGTGGTATTCTTCCTCAGCAGTCTGTCTTGTAAGTTTGCTTTTACTGTCAGCTGAATCCAACTACCCGTTAACCATGTTTGTGATATGTTAATCTTGTGTGTGCTGCTCAGCCTTCCTTTCCTGTCCTTCTAAGGAATCAGGCTGCCTGTTCTGTAAGGCTCTGCTTATGTTTTGTGTCCTGCAGTGTATTTCTCCTTCGACAGCTTGGTTCTTCACTTCTTACTTGTTCTTCAACCTCTCTGGCACTTGTATTTGGAAAACTTTTTCTGTGATACATTCACTGTGCAGATCTTTGTGTGTTTTATCCTCAGAAATCTGTTGTGCCCTACATTACCCGTTACTTACCTTTACTTATGTTGTTCTCTTTCAAAGAAGTTTCTGATCAGGAGTTTAATTACAGTTAGATTCAAAGAACACCCCCAAACATTGCCCGTGATAAACATGATAACCATCCAGCTGTTGCATATTTAGTACTTCTTTGTTGACAGAACATTCAGTGCATTACAAGAAAATGCAAAGCTGTTAGCATGAGAGTCGCAGTGCCAGACTGACGTGTGAGCTGAAATCTCACTTTACACTTTATTTTGCTCGTCATCAAACATAAGTATACTACAGAGATTTGAATGGCAGCCTGTAGTACTAAATGGAACTCAGAATGCTTAGCGTCACACACATTCCAGCATTGTTTCATTGAAATGGCTAACATTACTGCTTAGTGTTCCAGCTTTCACCTCCTTTTTGGAGCCTTTGTTTTGGGCTTGGCCCTAGTTTATGCTGTGCTATGTCTTATGTTGCCTGTCCTCAGTAGGGTGCCTAGCTACAGTGCAAAACTAAATAATTGGTCTCCACCTTGACTTTCATTTCAACTGAAGCCTAGGTCGTGCCAATCAAATGTTGTTTATTTAGCAAGTGTTGCACAGGGCAGATCTGATCACAGTGTAATTTTTCGATGGGTGGGGAGGGAAGGGTGAAGAAAACAAGGGATGTTCTTTGACTGAAGAGAGGTAACATATCAAGATCTTTAGGGAGTTTTAGCTAGTCAGGTAACAGCCATTCACAGCAGTCTTACCCTAGCTCTAAAACAGGAAGTCAAGCAAGGCATGCATCAGAAATGAAAGCCTGGAAACCAGCAAAGGAATCAAAATAATAATGCTGTGTAGTTCTGTAACGTAGAAGTCTTCTCACTGCCAGGTAAACCAGCCTGATTTCTGCCACAGGTCACTGGGGACAAGGGTGTGCAAACAAGTTTTGTTTGCTGATAAAATTAGAGGGAGTGGAATTTCTGTCAGATGCTTGTGTGTATAGAGACAACAGATAATTACAGTAATAGAGTTGAAGTAAGGGGAGGGGTTATGGACTTGTTTGATAGGTAACATGGTACTTTGTACTGCAGCACCGAGCCACTGTAGCTACTGACAACATTTGGAAGCTGAATGGGAAGTAACTCATGCATGCTTATCTAGGATTCCACTATGGCAATGTGATTTTTGCAAGACTGAATTCAAAGTTCAGAGCAGTAAGCCTTAACACAAAACGTACTAGTTAGCTAACATAGCTATGTCCAATGTGCTGATGATGATGCTTTTTATGCATGCCGGGTTACAAGCCTTGGGGAAATGTCATGGGACGGATAGACGGTGGTCAGTAGTATGAAACAGAGATGCAATTAACCATTGTTGCATACAGTTGGGGAGGGGTCCACTGGGGAAATAAAAGCAGTTGGATGCATTGTCTCTGTGGAGCAATGGGATAAGGCATAATGACCCAGGGCACCCTGGTCTGATTCAATGACCCAGGTAGCTGGGGACCCAGTTATGAGAGATGGTGGTGAAATGTAGTCACTTTTATACCTGCTGACTTGTCTTAGAGGGTGGGAGCGAGTGCATTCTGTGAACCAACGACTGGGCAGTAACAACAGGGGAATGGAAGGACTCTTGTGGGAAGCATTTCATCAAAGCAGTGATGCAGCACTGTCACCCTGCAGTTGCGTCATCCCATTACACACAGGGAGGAAAGGTCAGGCTATGTGAGGTAAAATCTCAGACTAGTTTATGTGATACTGCCAGCAATGATCTCCTCTCCACCTTCCCCTATGCATTCTTAACTCCTGTCTCACCCTATGTGACTGAGAGGCTGGTAGCATTTTACTCTGACCCAGTCATAAAGAAACCTGAAGAGTTAAGTGCAGTGCCAAGCAGCATATGGTCGAGTGGAATAGGTAAAAAAAAACATGAACGTAACCAGTGAAAAGAAAAAAACTGCAGCTAAGAGAATCAAAAGAAAATGTTTTTTTCTCTTCTGTTCATGACATAAAATCAGTAAATGTCCACGTTACTTAGAGCTTTAAGGCAAGTAGTACTTTCTTTTTCAAGAGCTGTACTGAAAAAATATAAGTAAATTTCTTTTGGCTTGAAGTATCTGTTATTTATGATGTGACGCTGAGCTTGCAGTAAGTCTCTTGTTTTGGAGTAAGATTGTCAGAAGAAGCATAATTCATTGAGATGTACTTCCCTGAAGAGGTTTTACTTAAACTGCTAATTTCTAAAGAATTTGCTTGAGGACTTTGAAACCACTACAAGCAACAAACTGACATTTACAAAGTACAGTGGTCTTGAAATGTATCTGTTTAATTGAGGGAGTGTGTGTACATGTGTGGCTGAGGGGGACAGTCCTTCACGTGGAACCAGCCACTATCCACCATGCGTAGACACTACAGAGGGCATATGTGTACAAATATGCATACATACACTGATAAGTAGATGTGCGCATGTATTTATTTTCATTTGTTAACTGGATTAACTTGTCTAGGCAGACTTTACACTGTATAATAGATGAGCATAATCATGTAAATTTTGTTACTGCAAATAACTGTAAAAATAGTGACAATGAACAGTTTGACATTAATCAAGAGTAAAGCAATTACGATGATTAAATAATATAATATGAATCTATTTACAAGTAACAATTACTAAATTTAATGCTATTGCCTTACATAAAATATCGGTGTTGATAATTTTTAGTATATGAAGTCTAGGCTGAGTGTAAGACTAGGTTAGAAAAGAGACATGAGGAAATGTTACTTTTAGGGGAAAATACTTAGTAATGAAGAAATACTGATTACAGGGGCAAACTGGGAAGTCATAGGCAGTGAAGAAAGGTTTTAGGAACCATTCACAAATTAAATAAATGTATTTTTTTTTTATTCTGACCACAGACCAAGACAAGTAAGTGTGATAAAAATGCATAAATAATCTCAACTAAGAGATATTTGGAACATCTGGGGTAGATGTGCATAATATATTATACTTTTGGCAAGGGAACAAGTTTTGAAACCAGTTGTGAAGTCAGTTTGGATCAACTGTAATGCACTGTGAGCTTCAGACTGACAAACAGCCACATATATTGTACCTAAATCAATGAATGTCTATTACTAGGCACCTACATGTACCTTATTATGAATGCCAATGTGACCAACTAGACTGCAGCATCATTGCAATCATCTCCCAAGTCCCAGCTGGAAGTAATTTAACATGTGATATTATGTTACCCATATCTCGCCTTCGTTCTTGCTGTTTGGGTTTGGAGCCGATCCTCGGCTCTGACTCGTCTGTGTACTATAGCTCGAGAGATTTTACTGGCTTGAGGCTAGACTCTATCCCAGCTCCCTAGCGGTAGTTACCCAGATCTTGTTTGCCATTTGCAGTGTCAAGATTGCGGATACTGCCTCAGGCTAAGTGGTTTTTTCAATTGTTATTCTTGTTGAAATAAATCTTCTTATTTATCTCTCTAGCTAGTTATTAATACCGGTCCTTCATTCTTATATCTTCCCTATCCGTTCAAGTGACTTGCGTTTGTTGGGGACTAACCGTTTTTCTCTCTGGCCCTTTTCCCTCTTCTAGACCCATTTAACTTAGAGGGTTCTTTGTTTTTTTTCTGCTTTAACTTTTAAGGAGTTGCCATTTAAGTTAGAGGCTCTCCTTAGGTGGGGAGTTCGCCATTTAACTTAGAGGCTCTCCCCCCTTTCTCTGCTTTCCTGTCTGTTAAAAAAAATAAATAAATAAAAAAAATATATATATATATATATATATATATATATATATATATATATATATATATATATATATATTGTCTGTTTTTGGATAGTTATCTTGTCAGTAGTTTAAAGCCTTACATAGTGCTGTTCTATGTTATGTCCAAAGATACTGCCAAGGAATTGAAACCTTCAGGTTTCAAAAAGTGCGACTCGTGCTGCCAAAAGATGTCCCTTACAGACAGGCACAGAGTTGCGTATATTGTTTAGGACCTGTTTACCTGCAGGATTCGTGCTGTATCTGCCATGCTTTTAGTTTACGAGTCCTGTAGGAAAGAAGAAACAAATTAATCTTAAGAGGTTTACTGAAGGGCCCCTTTGATGGTGCTATGAAGGGGACTCAGCCAGGAAAAAAATCGGAAAAAGTCAAGCCTTCATCCTCTTCGGCTCCGAGTTCAGACCTGTCTAAAGAGAAGGGCAAGCCGCAAGCTAAGTCGGACCCGACTGTCGGTTCCGACAATACACTTTCACCTATGGCTCCATCAGTGTTTTTGGAGCCAGTAAAGTCCCACAAGCATTCCAGGTCTCCTGCCTTGGAACTGGTGCAGTCTGCTCCACAGTCTCCATCTTTACAATCTGTGGTGAGCAGTCACCGGTCTTCAACCCTTTCCTCTCAGTCATCCAGGAGCCTCTTGGATGATGATGTATAGAGGGTGGTAAAGAGGCTTCTTAGGACACCAGCATTAGCCAAAATACTTTTGGGCCCATCCCAGACGGAAATGGTGCTGACAGCCCAAACAACACCTGGCTCAATTCCTCCTCCGACTCCGATGAGTTTGGAGCCGGAGTGTATGGAAGTCGTAGTGGTGGAACCGGTTTACCTTTAGTTGTGCGTATTGCACACAGGGGAACAGCAATTGGGCAAAAGGCAGTTTGCAGGATTTGCAAATGCCAAATGGAAAAAGGTTCGAATGTGCAATGAGCGAATGCACATTGACATTCGCTCATTGCACATTCGACATTGTGGGGCGGATTGCACTATAGTAGGGATTGGGAAATGGTCCCTTTCACCACTGTAGTGCAATCTCAGAGTTAGAATATTAAAGTAGGGAGGTGTGGGGGTGCAGCCCCCCACATGGGGGTGCAGGGGGGCGCAGCCCCCCTTGTTTACACTTCTTTTTTTTTGTTCGACATTAATGTTCGAAAAACAGCAAATCTGCTTTTCGATTTGCTGTTTTTCAAACATGAAGGACTGTTGCCGTTTTCACTTTCATGGTTTCGAGTCGCTCATATCAGCATTCAAACCACTGTGATTTGGCTTTATAAAGGTAAACCAGTGGAACTGTTGACTCCAGTAACCCCCGCTGGTCTTTCGGTTCTGACTACCACTTCGATCTCCTCAATACCTCCTTCTATCGAGGGATCTGGGAGTCGACACTCCCTCGTTGGCTCCGAGGGGGGGGGCGGCATTGGACCCTTGTCCAACCCTACTCTCCCTCTCGAAGCTTCAGCACTGGTCAGCTCAGCTCCTACACTGGCCACTGAGCCGTCGCCTTCAGTTTAGAGGAAGTCTCCTGCTTCTTCGGAGCCAGAGATTCTTTCAGGTTGGGACCACTATGCCTTCGAGGTGATGAGGAGCGTGCTGTCTGCTGAGACAGCTCCACCCTTGGCTCCATTGGCTCCTTTGCCTTCGGTGCCAGTGTCCACCTCTGAACCTCCCCTCCTCCCCAAGCGTAGGGAACCCATGCTCCAGGATGCCCCGTTGGGTGATCCCACATCTTCCGAAACCTCCCCTGAGCATCCCACAGAGGAAGTCCCTCAGAAGAGGACTTACAAGAGGAAGCATGTGGACTCCCTGAGTCCTTGACATCAGACAAAGACTTGAATGACTCAGAAGGGTCCCCATGGTCCCCCTCTGAAGATGTCTCCTTTTCAGACATCTTAGAAATCCTTAGAGAAAGGGGTGACTGGAAGTCCCTTGCCCCTTCTGAAGATGAGTCAGTGTACCTGGAAGCATTCTGTTCCCGACCCTCCACCTCCTGGTTATCTCCTCCTTTCAACCCACTATTGCACGTAGTGAGTTGGAAGGCTTGGAGCTCTCCAGACACGATGGAACCAGTTCCGTGGTGGCCCAATAAATTCATTATAGCCCCTGAAGATATACTCTTCTTATCTAAAGGTGTTCCTGTTGATGCTATGATGATGTCAGTAGCCACTAAGAAGGAATTAGCGAAAACTTCTTCATCTGTCCATCTGCCAAATAGAGTCTCGTATGATGGACAGATACCGGAAGCATATGTTTTCTTCAGCAACCTTTACACTCAGGTCACTGAACTATTTGTCCCACTTTACAAGGCTTGAAAGGGATCTCCTCAAAGAGTTAGGAGATACTTTTACGGGATCCTACAGCTGCAGGAGCCTCGGACAAGGCGGCTTCTCAGCTTGCGACCTTGACTTCAGTGGTTAACTCCTCCATGCGGCTAATTTCTTACGCAGCCAATGGGACGAGCAGGGTGACAGGCACAGGGGTAGCCTTATGCATACACTCCTGGATGCGCCTTTGTCATTTTGCTGAGCCCTTCAAGTCTTCCTTTACCAATGCCCCCCTTGACGGCTCGTCCTTGTTCGGGCCTCAGGTAAAAGAGACTCTTACCAGGTGTGAACAGGATAGCAAAACTCTCTCTGCCATGGGAGTACATTTTTCTGCTCCATCTAGGCCTTATCCTAAAGGCCAGAACAGTGGAAAAATGTGGTTCCGGAAATCCCAGGGAGCTTCGCCTGACACATGCAGAGATTTTTCCCCCAGGGGCAGAAGGGGAAATAACAATGGAAGATGACGACCTTGCGGCGTGGGGGGGTCCGCAGAATCATGGCAACAGAGATACCTTCTCCGGTAGGCACTTCCCACACTCCTGAAGGGAGGTCTGACTGTCCGACTCTGGAGACAGTCGGGGGGAGGTTATCCTTGTACCAAAAAGCCTGGCAGACAATCACAGAAGATACATGGATACTATCGATAATATGGTTACAGTATCCCCTTCTCCCAACTTCCCCTGTCAAAAAGACAACACTATCCCAGATGTTCCACCCAGTCTTTGGGATCAAGCAAACCTAGAGGTTCAAAGGTTGCTAAGAAAAGGAGTCATCCAGGAAGTCCCCACAGACCAAATCGGATCTGGAACTTACTCAAGGTTATTTTTAGTTCCAAAGAAAACAGGGGACTGGAGACACATTTTGGATCTCAGCAGGCTGAACAAGTCAGTCAAGAAAACAAAATTCTGGATGGTCAAACTGCAGTCCATTCTTCCCTTTCTAGGACAGGACAATTGGATGTGCTCTATCGATCTCCAGGATGCGTACTGCCACATAAAAATGGACAGACGGTCAAGGAAATATCTACACTTCCGGTTGGGAGCCAGTCACTATCAGTTCAGAGCACTGCCCTTTGGTCTCGCCACAGCCCCCAGGATGTTCACCAAATGCATGGCAGTAGTTACGGGTCACCTGAGGCGTCAAGGATTCTGGGTGTTTCCATATCTAGAGGCCTGGCTCCTTACTGCCACGACCGACCATCAACTAATCAGGGCAAGGGAAGCCACAATTCGCTCTTGTTCTCAACTTGGGATCACCATAAACTATGAAAAATTTGTCTTGCTGCCTTGTCAATATATTACCTATATAGGGCCAGATTTAGACACAAGGGCCATGATAGCAAAGCTGCCTCAAGAAAGAGTATTAATGATCCATCGCCAAGTTGTCATGCTGTTTACATAAAAGGGAATTCAAGCATGATTTGTTCTCAAGGTCCTGGGTTCTATGACGGCGACAATCACTCTGGTCCATATGGCTTGCTTCCATATGAGAATTCTACAGTGGCTTCTATTTTCACAGTGGTCGTTCCAGGATTTACCGATGTCACATCAGATTCTGATCACAGAATCCTGCAGAAAGGATCTGGAGGGGTGGCTTCACTCCCCTATGGTGACAATAGGCAGGCCATTTCTACCCCCGAACCTGTAGCACAGTGATCATGGATGCTTCCAAGATAGGGTGGAGGGGGCATCATCTGGGACAGATTGTTCAAAGGACCTGGCAGGAGCACGACTACCACTTGCACATCAATGTCCTGGAGATGAGAGTGGTGCTTCTGGGGTTGCAAGCACTTCAGGACTCTCTACCTACAGGGACTATAGCAATTCAGATGGACAATATGTCAGTAGTATGGTACATCAAAAAACAGGGTGGAACCAGATCTTACCCCTTGTGTCGGGAGGCTGTACGACTTTGGCAATGGGCAATGTCTTCCCAACGCTTTCTAGTTGCAACGCACATCCTGGGGAAATCCACTGTGATAGTGGACAAGCTCAGTCGGGCTATCCTGACGCCTCGCGAGTGGTCCCTGAAACAGGAAGCTGTGGACTTGTTTTTTGCAAATGGGGCCAGCCATGCTGCGATCTGTTTGCCACCCCCCTCAACAACAAATGCAGCAGCTACTTTGCCCTAGTCCCACCACCGGGACAGTCACCCAGGGATGTACTTGTTCATGATTGGCCCTCGGGACTACTTTGCGCCTTTCCACCTTTTACCCTGATCCCCAAGGTTCTTCAGAAAGCACAGTCATTGGGTTGCAAGCTAATCCTCATTGCCCCTTACTGGTCTCGTCAGATATGGTTCCCATTCCTTTGGCTTCACCTGCATGGGGAGCCTTGCATCCTGGACCCAGTGCCAGATCTTCTGATGCATCAGTCGGGGTTCCCCATCCTTCCATTCAAACTCTCAAGCTCACAGCTTGGTTTCTCCACTTCCGGTCTTAGTCAGGCTTCCCGATGTTTCTCTGGCACTTCAACACATTTTGATTTCCTCCCATAAGGCCACTACTAGGAAACTTTATGCTAGTAAATGGAAGAGGTTCTCTTGTTGGGCAAACAAAAATCAGCTTGATCCCTTTACTGCTCCCATTTCAAAGATTCTTGAATTTCTTGCTGAAACCTTTGACTGAGGAGCAGCTGTAGCTACTATCCGACTTCAATTAGCTTCCATTTCTAATCATGGCAACAAGGCAGAGTATAAGCTCCATCAATTGGACATTCATAGACAGTTATGTTTCTATTTACACAGGACCAAGGACTTTAGAAAATCTGACCAATTGTTCATATCCTTTGCGGACAATAAAAAAGGCTGTGCAGTCTCAAAGGTGACTTCATCAAAGTGGCTTTAAGACACTATAAAACATGTCTACGAGTTGCGTAAACATAAACCTCCAGGGAAAATTAAAGGGCACTCAACAAGGGCCTTGGCTACCTCTATTGCCTTTCAAGCCAGACTGCCTTTGGATTCGATCTGTGCAGCAGCTACATGGGATAATCCTCATACCTTTATCACTCATTACAAAGTAGATGTGGCCTCCCGGAACAGGGCATCCTTTGGTTCCACAGTGCTGGGGATGCTGTCCCAAACAGCAAGAATGAAGGCGAGATATGGACAACATAAGACAAAGAAGTTATGTACTCACCATAACGTTCCGTGTTTGTTGTTCTTGATCTCGCCTTCCTTCTTGCGTCCCATCCTCCTTCCCCCCCTTCCTGGAGGATCGAGAGGAATCCCTTGTTTCTTTTTTGGTTATACTGGCTTTGTTTCCTTTATACCATACCTTATGGTTACTCTCAGTCTACTTCTATTACTCTTGTGGAGGGGTTACACCTTTATATGTAGGTGTTACCTGATATGTAAAGTAGAGTATATCTCTGGTCTATTTGTATGGTCTAGTTCTAGGTTATCACAAACGAGATCAGGGTAACTACCGCTAGGCATGCTGAGATAGGGTCTAGCCTCAAGACAGTAAAAGCTCTCAAACTATAGTATACGGCCGAGTCGGAGCCGAGGATCAGCTCTGAACCCAAACAGCAAGAAGGAAGGTGAGATCAAGGACAACAAACACGGAATGTTATGGTGAGTACACAACTTGTTTTTTTTTGTTGCCTGTGAGAGGAATTACCTGCATTTCCCATACACTGATTTTTAAGCAATATAGTGGTGCAGGTGAGTAGTGTTGTTGCCTCACAGAAAAGGTTCCTCGGTTTAATCCTCAGCTAGGGTGCCTTCAATGCAGAGTCTGCATGCTCTGTTTCCTTGTGTTCGTGTGGGTTTTTCACTGGGTATTCTGGTTTCCTCCCACATTCCAAAGACTTGGAGTAGTTGGATTGGACACCTTAAATTGACTGTAGGTGTGAGTGTATGGTGTGTAAAAATTACCACACCAGGGCTAGCCCCCCCAATGGTGTAAACTTTGGCTCTAGATGATTGTCATTGTTGAAGCAACATCCCAACCTCATGTACAAAAATGGAAAAAAGGGCTATGGATAGATTAAAATTCAGTTTTGTTTCCCTGTAGTTTGTTGAAACCTGCTTTGTTGATGCACATTTGATGGAAGCTATGTGATCGCATGTTTATCCTGTTGATAACTCAAGATACCAAAGCTTGTGTTGTCACAGGTGCTAGTGAGGGTTTTACAAAGTTCTGTGACTCAGAGAAAAGGGAGGAGGATCGATTTTCTTTTTAACATTCTCCCCTTTCTCTTGAATTTCTGTGACCTTGAAGGTAGGGACAGAGCCTGTGTTGGGGGTGCAGAGCCCCCTTTCAGTGCTGATGTACTTTTAAGTTTTGTGAGATGTTGTATGATGCAAGTTTGTGTAACTGTTTTTGTGATACATATGTTTGTTACTACATTTTGTGGCTTAATATGATTATCATTTGAACTGAACTGAATTGAACATATGATTGCTGTATTTTCTTAAAATTTGTCTTGAAAAGTTTTTTGTCTACAAATAACTGTACAGCTTTTCTGCAATTATAATTTTACTGCACTGTTTCAAAATTTTATGTATATAAAATTGTGGAGCTTTACTCCCCGGGCCTCCACTGAAAATGGGTTTGTCAGACCCAGTGGACTTTCCCGGTAATCAAATGCAATAAATAAATAAATATATAAATAAATAAATAATATGTTCACTGTCTGATTTATCATTATGGGCTCCTCATGTTCATATCAGTTTATCAGCGATCCCACAAAAATGAAGGCTGTCAGTAGAAACTACATTTTACCCGTTATGATTCATACTTAACAGTCAGTAGAATCTGACACTGTTCCCACCTTTTCCTGCACTCTAAAAGAGGTCCTTAAGAATTAAAAACTAACTTTCAGTTCTCTGCAGCGACTTAAAGCCTGTGTTATAATGATTTTTGAGAAACAGCTTGGTCTGACTATGCCTTTTTTAACTACTCCTAACAGACATGATGATTCACTCTACGAGTCCTCCTGTTTTTTTTTCTATATTGTTTTATTTTTCCATAACTCATAATGAGAATTAAAATGAAAAAATTGCTTATTTAAAAAAGAAACACTACTTTGCTGCCAGAAAAAACAATCAATTTTATTTTCTCCATGTTCTTTATATATATATATATATATATATATATATATATATATATATATATATATATATATATAAACACAGCGCAGTGCTGCAGCAGTAGCGTTGTCACCTCACAGCAAGAGGTTCTCCAGTTCGATTCTTGCTGGGATACCTTCTGTGTGGAGTCTGCATGTCCTCCCTGCATTCGTGTGGGTTTCCTCTGGGTGCTCCAGTTTCTTCCGATGTTACAAAGACATGCGTCTGGAGCGTTTCTCCCCAGGCTTCCACTGAAAATTGGCTCGTTCCAAGTCGGACTTTCCCGGTTAACAAATATTAAATAAGTAAATAATAAAAAAAATAATATATATATATATATATATATATATATATATATATATATATAAATATATATATATATATATATATATATATATATATAATATATAAATATATATATATATGTCTATATATATATATATATCTGTATCTATATAAGTTGCAAGACAGATGTTGGCCAATATACAACCTTGTTTTGTTTTGAATTGTTTATGTCAAATGTGAGGAATTGCTCCTGCAACAGTGTAGTGATGGATGGATGGATGAATGGATGAGACACAGCACTTTGAGGGTGGAAGAAACAAGTCATCTGTGTACTAAAGAAATATACATTTTTTTTTTATTTTATTTTGTTCTGTGTGACAAAATATGGTACTTTTCTGTTAACGGGGCAACAGCTTTTTTGGCTTTGTTGTAATGTTGTCTGTTTACTACATTGTTTCCAATAATATTAAATGTGACTACTGTCTTTGGAATGACAGAAATGAAAAGAAACTGTAGTGAATATTTACGAAACCACGAAAGTGCCTAGACTGAAATTAATGAGTTATTTTCAGTACTTCTATATAAATTCCTACAGTGGGAGAATCGATGCAGACTCCTGATTATCATATGGCACCTAAAAGAAATCTTCAAATGCGAATGCCGACATTTAGCCACTTCACTGCAGTCCGTATCATCAGTTTCAGTGTACCTCCGTAGGAATTTATAATCAGCCAAGCAGACCATGCTCGATGCCTTCAAGTAGAAGTACTTAAAAATAACTCATTCCGTTCTGTATCGCTTCACATGTGAGGCCGAAAATCAGATGTTCATCGTGTTACCCTGCTGCAGTCATCACACTTGGGTTATCCTGTCATCAGGCGGTCCCGCAGTCGGCCGGAATTCCAAAGTCTTGGTCCGACGTCGGTTGCTGTCGCCTCATCCCTGATGTCAGTGCGCCAGGGGTATATATTGCAACCGACGCCATTTTCTCCAGTCTTTCTTGCCGTGCGGTGCCCGAACCAGAAGCAGTTCACAAGTGCCGGTCGGCAGACTCCTGAGATTGTCGAATTCGAATTTCAGACCGAAGTGTTCTATAAAGCTAAGTACCCCGTTGGGGAAACTTTTCTTGCCTCAGACCAATGTCAGAAAAAGTTAACAATTGCATTTCTTGTGGGAAGCAAATACCTCATAAGGATTTTCATTCTTACTGCATACCTTGCCTAGGCCCTGATCACGACGTCACTTCTTGTCGGTTTTGTGCTAGGTTTAATAAGCATACTATTAAAAGGCAATTTGATTTCGACACAACACTATTTTGGTAGAAAATTTAACTATAACATGCCGTCGGAGCTATCGACTACCGGCGTGCACAAAAAACGCAGGGGTAAGGACCGACAGCCCAGGCCTAAGCCGGATTCCGAGGCCTCGGTTGATCCGGTCTCCGGTACTCCGGTTCTCAGTGAGGCTCCAACGCAGCCCCTGACTACCGCAGATCTGGAACCCTAGACCGCTACGGATATTTTGACGGAATGTACTAGGTCCACGGATCCTTTTACTTCAGGCCCTTCTGACAACTTAGCTTCTAAAGACGTTGGTGCTACAGAAACGCCATCGGTTTCTGAAGGCGTTTTCAGACCGACGACTCTCACCATTAAAATGTTTTCTAAGTCTAAGACTCCTTCTAAATCTAAAAAGACTGCACTTCAGTCTCCTGTTCAGGGCCCTATGCCTAAGAAACAGATGCTCAAAATGGCTGAAGATTTGATTTCTCTTATCAGGGATTCACAGCCCCCTCCTGACAAAAGGCCTAGACAAGAGGAAGACTCTGCTTCCTCTGAGCAACTGTCCATTTCTTCGGATTCCTCTGAGGACCAAGATTATTCCTACTCTCCTTATGAAGATTCTGATGCTGAGGACTCTATTCCCTCAGCTTCTCCTCCTGAGGACTACTCCTTTGGGGAAACCTTACACACTATGAGGGAACATTTTCACTGGGAAGGTCAGGACTACTCTGATTCCAAGAAAAGGCTCAGAGAGTTTCTCTTACTCCCCCAACACAGACCTCTAGCCATCCCACCTGTGTTGGACATTGTTGATGATGTCTGTTTAGAATCCAGTTTCAACCCAGACTCTCTTCCTCCTGCTCCGGCTAAGCCTGACAGTTACTACAGAGTACCTGATTCCCACAAATTTCTTTACAAAAGCCCAGTAGCTGACCCAGAGACTATCTCCCAGGGTCCCAAGGGGGCTAAGGCTTCTATGGCTAAAAATCCAGTACCTTCTGAGAGGGATTCCAGAGCACTGTACAGGTGGGGCAAAAGGTTTACACCTCAGCCACATTAGCTATGAGGGCACTAAATTGTCAATTTCATATGCTTAAGTATCAGCAATTTCTAATCTCTCAGTTAAAGCAAAGGATAACCTCCCTACCCCAACAATCTGAATTGAAAGAAGTACAGGATTTGTTGCACGCCACTGAGCAGGTGGGCAAACATACCTTACAATGTGGGTTTGATTCTTTGGAGGCCTCCTGCAGAGCAGCTGTCACTGGATCGGTTATACGTAGGCATGCTTGGTTAAAGGAACAAACTCTGCCTGATCATGTTAAAGCAAAACTACTAGATGCTCCCTTACAGCAGGATGTTCTTTTTGGAGTTAAAGCAGAAGAAGTTTTAAAGAAAATGGAAGATAAGGCAAAATCAATGCAGACAGTCAAAGATTTCCTACAAGTACAACCCCCTCGCTTCAATAGAAACTGGCCAACAAAATATTGGTCCTTTCCAGCTACTGACAGACCACAGAGGGGTAAATACAGGCACCCAAGGGGCAGAGGACAACCACAAGCCCAGTATAAACCTCGCCAATGGGGCACTACAACAAAGAAGGGAGGAGAAGACAGGTCTCAACCCACCAGAAGGCAAACTTAATGACTTGCACCTCATCTGGCCAAGCAGTACTCTCTTGACAGCCCCCTTGGGGGGAAAACTCGCACTTTTTGCAGACAGCTGGCACATGGTCACAAAGGACAAATGGGTCCTAGACATAATTTTACGAGGATACAGATCCCACTTTCACACCTTGCCAATGAAAAGAGGAATGCCAAACCTGCTACAAAATCAATGGGCAGAGGCACAAAAGCAAATTACAGCTCTCATAGACATGAGAGCCATTCAACTGGTACCTACTCGAGAGCAAGGCCAAGGATTTTACTCAAGGCTCTTTCTAGTTCCCAGAAAGGACAATGCCTGGAGACCAATTCTGGACCTTTCAATTCTAAACACTTACTTACAAGTTCCCAAATTCAAGATGCTAACACTACAGCAGCTACCTCCCATGTTGGGCAAGGAAGCATGGCTAGTAACGTTGGACCTCAAGGAGGCATACCTGCATGTCCCTATCAAAGTTGCAGAAGATACCTCAGTTTCATTGCAGGTTCAACCCATTATCAATTCTCTGCACTGCCCTTTGGCTTATCTACTGCACCCAGAGTTTTCACAAAATGCCTGGCATCAGTAATTGCATACTGCAGACAAAGAGGAATTCAAATTTATCCATACCTGGACGACTGCCTCATCCAAGCAGAAAGCAAAGACATTCTCTTACATCATCAGACCTTTGTGAAGCATCTACTAAATTGTCTGGGGTACACAGTAAACGAAAAGAAGTCAAAACTAGTACCCTCACAAAAAATGACATTCCTGGGTGCCAGCTTGGATACAACGGCCCAGAAGGCTTATCTAACACCAGACAAGCAACTACAACTGTCTCAATATTTCAAGACAATGGCAACAAAGACCCAATTAACTGCAAGAAAAATTCTGCAGGCTTTGGGCTTCAAGACATCTTGCATACTAATAATATCATTTGCAAAACTGCATATGAGGAAATTACAGTGATACCTAAAAAGCATATGGTCTCAACACAGCCACAGCTTGGACACAATGATATCTCTCATTCCCTGCCTTCAACAGGAGTTTCTATGGTGGTCACAGGCATGTCACCTCAACTAGGGTCAGCCTTTCACCTTGCCCCCAACCAGGCAAACTACCACAACAGATGCTTCAGACTACGCCTGGGGGCACGCATGGCAGGACAATGCATTCAAGGCCTATGGACTGCAGAACAAAGTAAACTGCACATAAATCAAAAAGAGATGCTAGCTGTACAGAAAGCTCTGACAGCCTTCAAGGATCTACTGCATCCAGGACAACTTGCAATAAAGACGGACAACACCACAGTAATGTGGTACATAAACAAACAAGGGGGCACACATTCCTACCCTCTTTGCAGGCAAGCAATGATCTTATGGAACACAACTCTGGCCTACCAAGTCCAGTTACAAGCTCAATTCCTGCCAGGACAGAAGAACACATTGTCAGACGACCTAAGCAGAAACATCAAAGATCCCCACAATGATAACTCAGAAATGGGGCCTTCCAAACATAGATCTGTTTGCCAGTCCTCAAAACTACCAACTGACAAAATTTTGTACAAGGACATTCCACCATCAAGCTTGGAAAGTGGACGCTCTCTCCTTCACTTGGAAAAACCTGACAGCATATGCCTTTCCTCCATTACCTCTCCTCACAAAGGTTCTTTTGAAGGTCAGAAAGGAGAAACCACGACTGATTCTCATAGCCCCAGACTGGCCACACCAGCACTGGTACCCGCTATTGAAGAATATGGCTCACAGCCCACCATGGATATTGCCTCAAATACCCCATTTGCTCACGCAACAAAACAAACAGATTCTACACAGCCAGCTCAAAACTTTAAATCTGGCTGCATGGCAAATCTACTAAACAACCAACCAGCTCCTCTTTCACAAGCAGTTCTGGATGTTATTCTGGAAGCCAGGAGGCCAAGCACCAGGAAGGCTTACTCGGACAAATGGAAAAGGTTTTGTGCCTGGAACCAAGCTAAAGGCCAAGACACAACTCAACCTCACATGCCTCACATTCTGCAGTATTTAGCTGAGATGTTGCACAAAGGACTTTCCTTTTCCTCAGTTAAAATCCATGCTTCAGCTATTTCAGCTCACTACGACACAAATCCACCTTTATTTGCAAATCCTCTTCTAAGGCAGTTCCTCAGAGGGGCAAAAACATTAGACCACCTAGGAGAGCTCCTTCACCAACATGGGACCTCAACTTTGTACTGGAAAAACTAACGCCACCTCCCTTTGAACCAGCTTTCTCTGCAGACCTTCAGTTCCTATCTTGGAAGACTGCCCTGCTCTTGGCAATAACTTCAGCTAGGAGAGTCTCAGAACTACAGGCACTAACGGCATGGACATTCACAGGCAGCTTCGTTACTACTTGGATAAAACTAAGACTTTCAGAAAAACTGACCAGCTCTTTGTATCCTATGCTACAGCTTCTCAAGGGAGGGCTATATCCAAGCAAACCATTTCAAAATGGATAGGTCATTGCATACGGTTCTGTTATACCCATCATGGGAAACCAGTGCCTGCTACCATTAGATCCCACTCTACCAGGGCAACAGCTACCTCTACAGCCTTTCTCAGGGGGGTCCCTACCAAGGAAATTTTAGAAGCTGCAACTTGGAGTTCTGTACACACCTTCACCAAACACTATCACTTGCCTCTTTACTCTAAGTCCAGGGTGGGCTTCGCCACTGCAGTTCTGCAGGGACTTATTGCCTCCACTAACCCTCTGTGATACCTCCCCCCTACCTTAGCTTTGGGATTCAACCCAAGTGTGATGACTGCAGCAGGGTAACACGATGAACATAGTACAGTTTTGTACCTACCATAAATGTAGATGTTCGAGTGTTCACCCTGCTGCAGTCCAGGTTACCCTCCCTCCATCCCCTCTGATCTACTGGCTAAATCTCTGCTATGCCTTACTGATGTATTTGCTTATAGCTGAAGGGATTTTGTGTTTGTGCAGTGTTCACACCATTTGGTACTAATTCTGATCACCCTTTTGGGGGCACCTGACATCTGGGACAAGAAAAACTGAAGAAAATGGCATCGGTTGCAATATATATACCCCTGGCGCACTGACGTCAGGGATGAGGCGACAGCAACCGACGTTGGACCAAGACTTTGGAATTCCGGCCGACTGCGGGACCGCCTGACGACAGGATAACCCAAGTGTGATGACTGCAGCAGTGTGAACACTCGAACATCTACATTTATGGTAGGTACAAAACTGTACTTTTTAAAACAGTCCAGGCACTTCCGTGTTCCGCCTTTTGTACCTGATTATACTAAGCGAAACAAGTAGTACATTCTCCCCATGCAAAAATGTGGGTTCATGTTACATAGATAATGCATTTGACTGTACAGTGTGTCCGTGTGTTCGTTAAAAAGAAATAATTGCCATTGGCTCACATACTAAACAGGTTCACATTTTTGCATACAATTATGTGTGTGTGTGTGTGTGTGTGTGTGTGTGTGTGTGTGTGTGTGTGTGTGTATATATATATATATATATATATATATATATATATATATATAGAGATAGATATATATACGTGGTGCTGCGGTAGCGTTGTCGCCTCACAGCAAGACGTTGTCCTGTTCGATTCTCAGCTAAAGCGTCTTCTGTGTGGAGACATGCGTGAATGGGCGTACCTTCGTTGAAGGTTGTACGTCAGGGCTGGCAACTCGGTACGTAAAAATCTGCTGCCAATCATTAGCGGACCAGAGTTCCGCTGTGGCGACCTCTAACCGGGAAAAGCCGAAAGATACAACAACATCTATCTGTTTTAGTCTTATGTGGTTGGCCAGTCATACTGTAATAAATATAATTTTTTAGTATTGTTATTGCCCAGCGAAGATAGTCCCTATGCAAATACCAATCAACGAAGACATCATTATAACGAGGCCAAAAAAGCTGTTGCCCCGTTAATGGAAAAGTACCCAAAATTTTATAAATAATCAGTTAAAAGTGCTGCTGTTAGAAGGGCTGCCTTATTCAACTTCACAAACACTGGAGAGGTAATAGCCTCAAGAACCCATTCAGAATAATGACTGTGGTATGACTGTCTGGACTGTAGCCAACAGTAGAGCTGGATATGACAGATAGCTGTTACTCTTGGCCTTATTTGTGGCTAGGTATCACAGCTATCACTTGTTTTACTTTACAATTGTCACAAGATTCCTGTCATCTTCATATGAATGCCTGGTTTGTGAGGGGCATGAGAGCCTCATCGCATTTTATTTCCTAATGTTGGTTTGGACTGTGCTGGTACCATTGAATTCTGTTGCTGTACTTTTACTTGCAAGTTGCCTAACTTGTTGTAGCCAGACAGGAGTGAAGCATATCTGTGTCTCCTGGGGTTAACACATTCACTGAAGATGGGGTTGTAACTCTATGTGTTGTCCACATTAGCTGCCTTAGAACAACAATCCCACCCACTGTAGTTTCACCAAGAGTAAGTTAATATATTGTTTGTATGACCGTGAACAAGTAATGTAACTTTTCAAAGCTCCACATAGGCTACATAAATACAGGAGCAGTAGTCTGGGGAAAATGTTGAGTTTGTAAGTTATCCAGAATAAATTTCTTTTCCTATGTTACTTGTAGTAACCCCTTACTGCCACCGAACCCACTTGCCAGTGTCCCTGTTTAGTACTTGAGACTGTTGGTTTTGCATTCAACGATCTTTATTTGTTTCTGGGAACCTTTCATTCTGCATTTTACAGGTTGCTAGTGAATCCTGTTAGAGGAGGCCACATGAAGAGCAGTATTGCCCCAGGGTTTGAGGCAGACAGCCCCTCTTTATAGTGGGGACAGGATGTATCCTTTTGCAGATGAATATGTTTGTGTTTGCATACAACACTGAAACTTAAATTTAACTCTATCCTGCGTTGCCTCTGACACACCAAGTCACATTAACGTAGTTTATAAGTCTTGGCTCCAGACGTGCTGTGAGAGTGGCTGCCTTTGCCTGTGCCTTGAGGACTCGAATGCCATTCCTTTGTTTAATTACATTTTATTAAGGCATAAATCATGCTTTGCAGTTTTACCCTTTTGTGAGGGTTATAGCTTCACTCTTGAATTATTTACTTTCTTGCTCATCTCATCCCAATTATTTGAGCCACTGTTGCTGCATGAAGGGACATAATTCTTTCTTAATCTAACAAAGTATCATTGCTGGCGTGAGACTGACTAGCACCCTCACAAACCGATATGTTCATTGTTCATTTGTGTTATGACACCTATATAAACTGTGATTGTTTTCCTTTGGTGCCATGAATTCACAATAATAGCTACTTCCCCATATATTTAAATGTGAGCTATCTACTTTCCTCCATCCTTAAGTCTTGTCGTCTGTACTTGGTCAAAACCGTGATATTTTCTTGCTTGCTTTACAGTGATAACACCAGGATTCTTGCCTAAACGTCTGTCTGTACCTTCAAGAGTATCAGCTGGGGAGAAATTTGTGATGATTACTAGATAACTACATATATTGTTTTGATTTACATTCTAGTACGGTGTTAACTGCTTTGTTTCTAAATGACCCATGGAGTTCATGTGCTCTGATCTGACTTACCTTGCTACCCATCTGATTATTCTGGTTGATGGTGAACCTGAGTATGCAATTTTTAAATCTTCCTGTAATCCCCCTAGGAGTGGCACAGTCAGAAATTATAGAATTCCTTCCACATCTCAAGACTTGACTTTGCTGAATTTTTTGTGCGATAGTTTAAATACTATAGAAAAAAAAATGTTATGGTGTGTGTGTGTGTGTGTGTGTGTGTGTGTGTGTGTGTGTGTGTGTGTGTGTGTGTGTGTGTGTGTGTGTGTGTGTGTGTGTACAACTGCCTCATGTTTTTACTGCGATATTGTTAATACTGCAATATCAGAAAGAGAGTGTGCAAGTGCATGTGTATATGTACTAGATATCCTTATAGCTACACCAGAGCAGGCAGTATTCTGTATTGTCCTGTACTGCCAGTTACACTAATCCTTTGATGATGTTTCTACTGCTGTGCTTGCAGGGCTGACTGATCTTAAAGGCTGTAGGTTATTCACTCATTCATTCATTCTTCAATTCCCACTTTATCCTTTTCACAGTTGTAGGGGAGCCATAGTCGTTTACAAAAGCACCTTTGCCAAATACATATTTACAAGGAAAAAGGGAAAGGAATGTCATTCCCAAGTGTGTTTTCATTGGTGTGTGTGACTTTGGTTCAGGGATGTGGGTGATGCCCACGCTGGAGGAAGTGATACTGCTTCTGTGTGGCATTTAGTATTACTTTCTGAATTGTGTTCTACTGCAGACATTTCTGGGAAGAGAAGGACTGTGCAGACAGCTGTTGTACTTACCAGGGCTAAGTTATACTTAACTGACTTCCAGAGAGTGAGAGTATGTAACATTAGGAGGTTTAGGCAGGCTGGGAAAAGATGCATGAGTTGTGAAGTAAAATGTAGTCAAGAGGTATTTTTATATTTCAAGTAGACTCCAATTAATTTTTCCTCAGGTAAATAGCAAATATTGGAGGTGCGATGGGCAAGAAAGAGGTGGCTGGGATCATGTATTTTGGAAGTGTAATGAGCTAGCCGACTTTAGGGATTCCCTGCGAACCGCTCTGTCGGAGATGCTGGGTAGGCAGATTGGCCTGACTGGAGAGATGATTTTTTTGAGCTATGCTACAGAATTAGAATTGCCTAGACATTGTAAAGCGTTGCTGAGTCTAATTATGGTGGCTGCTAAAAAAGCAATTACTAGAAAAGAGAAATCAAAGTTTAGACCAACTTTACTAGAAATAGTGAATATAGTAACTGAGATAAAACAACTGGAATTAGGACCTTTAGAAAAGGGACAGAGCAAACTACATAGGAAAAATGGGAATTGTGGGAACAGTATATGTAGAGAAGGAATGAGGTGTAAGAGGCAGGATTTGGATGAGCCATATAATGCTTAACTGTCAATGACTGAATAGATTGTAAGTGATGTATAATGTTTGCAACTACAGTTGTTTCAATGGTGTCTCTGATGTATAATGTTTGCAACTAAAGTGGTGTCAATGTTTGTTTTTAATTTATATAAATGTAAGATTGCCTATGCCATATGTGATAATTTAATAAAGATGTTTATTGGGAAAAAAGAGGATAGAAAGAGCTGGTGGAGTGGTGGGACAGAACACTAACTGCAAAGACCACACTGGCTGCTGTTCATGGTCTTGGAGATGTGATAGCCCTCAGTTGGTCCGAATACCAGAGTCAAGGTTTTGTGTGTTGGCTGCTGTCGTTTGCTGGGTGACGTCAGGTCATCCGAGGTCATCCGAGCTATAAAGGAGAGCAGGTGACGCCATTACCTCAGTCTTTCTAGCTGTGGCCATAGCAAAAGCAATTCGCAACAGTGCCGGTCGGCTGTTTCCAGATTTCAAACTTCAGCTGCAAATGTCTAAAGCTAATTACCCTATTGGGGGATCCTTCCTTTTTCCTTTTTCTTGCACTAACCGATGTCTGAAAAAGTCAGTAACTGTCTCATCTGAGGAAAGCAAATACCACACAAAGACTTCCATTCTGACTGTGTCACTTGCTTAGGCCCAGATCATGACGTACCTTGCTGTCGGTTCTGTGCCCTCTTTAATGCTAGAACTGTTTGTTGTAGAGCTCTGTTTGTAGCCAGTTATCTTCATCTTCTGTCTCCGATTACCAATATGGTGTCCGTCAGTCAGCAAACCGCAGATCTTCCTAAAAAAGTAAAGATAAGGATAGAGACAGACCGCATAAAGCCAAGCCTTCTGACGACACCACCGCTAAAAGGGTCATCAGTTCTTCAGAATTCAGTGAGGTGCTTTCGCAGCCCCTGATGCCCAACTCGATTACTTCTCAGGTCTCTACTGAGACCCTTTCGGAGTCCTGTATGCCGCAGATGACTGCATTCTCTAATGAGCCTTCGGCTGTCTCTGCCTCGGTTGGGACCGGATACGCTATGCAGGCACCGGCTTCCAAGGATACCGCTCACAATTCGGAGATTCGCTTCAAGACCTTTGCCCTGTCTTCTGACTAACACACCAACAGCACTGAGGGATACTCTTCATGCCAGACTTAGAGCTACTCCAAAGAAAACAGCAAAAACTCTCCATTCCACTACTCCTCCCCCTCCTCAAACTAGAATGCTTAAAATGGCGGAGAATCTCGTTACTTTCATCTGGAGTAATCAGGCCACTCCAGCCAAAAGAAGGGAACCTTCTCCAGACATCTAATCAGATTTAGACTCAGAGGGATCTGATTCCTCTGTTTTTGAAGAGGAAAATCCTCTTACTGTCTATGAAGACTCAGATGCAGAATAATCTGTTCTGTCTACATCACCTCTGGAGGACTTTTCCTTTGGGGAAACCCTCCACACCCTCAGGGAACACTTCCAATGGGAATCAATGGATTTTCCTCAATCCAAGAAAAGACTAAGAGAGTTTCTGGACCTACCCCAGCACAGGCCTCTGGCTATCCTACTAATCTTGGAGGTGGTAGATGATGTTTACCAAGAATCCAGCCTTACCCTTGACACCCTTCCACCTGCCTCCAGAAAACCTGATGGGTACTACAGTGTACCTGACTCACATAAATTCCTCTACAGAAATCTTATAGCAGATCCAGAGGTGATTATTCAGGGACCTCCGGGAGTTTAAGGCTACCTCTGCAAAGAATCCCACTCCCTCAAACAAAGAATCCAGGGCCCTGGACAGATGGGGTAAAAAAGTATATACCTCTGCAACTTTAACTATAAGGGCTGTCAATTGTCAGTTCCATATGTTAAAATATCAACAGAACACTTTGGAACTTTGAAACAGAAAATTTCTGCTTTTCCAGATTTTGCCAACAATAAAGAGATAGCAAACTTACTGCACTCTTCATCTCAGGTGGCAAGGCACTCCTTGCACTGTGGATTTGATGCCCTAAAAGCTTCTGGCAGGGCAGCAGTGACAGGATCTGTTATCAGAAGACATGCACGGCTGAAGGAACAACCTCTCCCTGATCATGTCAAAGCTAAAATCATGGATGCACCTCTTGACAAAGACCGCTTGTTCAGATAGAAAACTGAAGAGGTACTTAAAAAGATGGAAGACAAAGCAAAATTGATGCAGACTGTTAAAGATTTTCTTCAAGTACAACCTCCTAGGTTCAGCAGAAATTTTCCCTCTAAACACTGGTCCTTTCCTGCACCAAACGGGCAGACACAAGGAAAAACCCATAGGGACAGACCCACCAGGACTCAAACTCAGGGCCAGCAAAGAACAAAACAGTGGTCACCCTCAAACACTAGAGCAGGGAGTTCAAAAGCAACCCTGTATGGAAAAAACTCTCAATGACTACTTTTCCCAACTCTGCCTGCCTCCACCACACCAAAAGCTAGGAGGAAGGCTGTCTCTATGCAGAGAAAATTGAAACTCTATAACAAAAGATCAGTGGGTCTTAAAAATCATTGCTCAGGGGTATAAATTCAATTTCCAAGAACTACCACCTCCAAGAGGGTACCCAGACCTACCTCCAAACTAGTGGGCAGAATCACTAAAACAAGTGCAAAACCTAATACCCCATAGGGGCAGTAGAACCTGTACCTCCATAACAAATTGCAAAAGGATTCTATTCCAGACTATTCCTTGTTCCCAGGAAATAGGGGACTTGGCATCCCATCCTGGACGTATCATTTCTCAATATCTTCCTGGTAATCCCAAAATTCAAAATGCTTACCTTACAACAGCTTCTAACAATGCTGCCCAACAAAGCTTGGATGGTCACCTTAAACTTAAAAGATAATTACTTGCACATCCCAATAAGAGAATCATGCAGAAAAGCCCTGCGCTTCAGAGCAGGATCACTACACTTTCAATTCTGTGCTTTGCCCTTTGGCTTATCTACTGCTCCCATAGTATTCACCAAATGTCTAGCTCCTGCCATTGTCTTTTGCAGGCAAAACAATGTACAGATGTACCCTTACCTGGACGACTGTCTCATCCAGACAGACTGTAAGGAACTGCTCCTGCAGCACCTCTCATTTGTAAAAACCCTACTCGCCTCTCTGGGGTTCACTATCAATGAAAGGAAATCAAAGCAGACACTTACCAGGAAAATCATATTTCTGGGAGCCTTACTGGACACAGAACAGCAAATGGCCTGTCTCCAGAAAAACAAAGTTTCCTACCAAAATGCTTCACTACTCTGGCCTCCCAAACCCAGCTTTCTGCCAGGAAGTTCCTACAAGCTGTAGGGTACATGGCCTCATGCATCCTCCTGGTGCCTCTGGCCAGACTACATGTGAGGAAAATTCAGTGGTGCTTAAAGAACCTATGGTATCAACAATCACAACCTGTGGACACCTCACTGCCTGTGATCCCTTGCATAAAATCTGAATTCCTGTGGGGGGCCCAGGCCTGTGCTCTAAACAAGGGATTTCCATTCATCCTCCATCCATCAGATCAGACCATAACTACAGATGCTTTGGACATAGCCTGGAGCCCCCACCTAGAAGGCAGATGTGCCCAAGGTCTCTGGGACGCACAAATACTACCCTTGCACATCAACCAAAAGGAAATGATAGCAGTACAAAACTCTCTGGCATCCTTCAAACCCTACCTCAAACCAGGGGTTCTTCTCATAAAAACAGACAATACCACAGTCATGTGGTACATCAGCAAACAGGGAGGGACTCGAATCTTACCCCCTGTGCAGACTAGCCATGAAAGTGTGGCTAGCAGCCTCATCCATGGGACTACATCTTATAGCCCAATACCTACTGGGCATCAACAACACCCTGGCAGACCACCTAAGCAGAAACCTGCTGGATTCACATGAATGGAAAATCCACAGAGACATTTTTTTTGCAAAATCACCAAGTACAGAAAATCTGCAACAGGTAGTACCATCACCTGGCCTGGAAGGTCGATGCCCTGACCTTCCCTTGGAATACCCTCTTTGTGTATGCATTCTCACCTCTACCTCTCATTCCAAAAGTATTAATCAAAATAAGGGAGGAAAAACTAAGAGCAATACTCATTGCCCCAGATTGGCCCAGTCAGCATTGGTACTCACTGCTGCGCAGCCTATCTCACCAGCCACCCTGGCAGCTACCGCTAATACTTCACCTTCTATCATGGCGTTCTTTTTTCTGTTTGTGTTTTTTTTTCTCTCATTACTGTCCACTCATTCTGAAGTGTATGTTATATAACTTTGTCACAGTTTGTGAGTTGTGTGCTTTTATATTTTAAGCAATGCAGAAAGTTTTGACTGATTTAGCACATCTCAATCACAAAGTCCATAGGTGCATAACCCTCCCCCCCCCACACACAGACATCCAGTATTGTATTACTGTATTACTGCTATGTTCAAAGGCAGCACAAGGTAATAACAATGCCCATGGATACTAGTATTTATTTTTACTTAAATATATTCATGTTTTACAGAAATGTGTTAGTTTAGCAGCATTTGCTAAGGGACCATCAGCTGTTTAAGTGTCCGTCAGCCATGGATATTTTTTTTTTGTGGGTGTTTAATTTTGATGTTATATGTTTACATCACTTGCAGACAGATCATTTAAAAAGTTTATATAGTTGCCAACTTCTTATCTCTTGAATCGGGAACATAAGCCAAACATAATCAGGGAGAGAGGTCCCAAATCAGGGATACTTTAATCATTAACACTACTGGCTTAACAAAACTAACAAAGTAAAAATACATGAATTATGATGCTTTTTCTTAGGCAAGAGAAATCTATAATGACTGACAAGTTCCTATATCAGGGACAGTTAAAAGGTTTATATTAAGCAGTGACTTCTTGTATATTTGCCTAGTGTGGTACTTGATGTCACTGCTGGAAGTAGGTCAGGTGTGTACAGTTTGCCTGCCTTTTGAATGTTCTGCCAGTAGTTAGTGTAAAGATTACTCCCATTTGAACATTGTATTAGCCAATCAGGAGTTTGGACTTCTGCTAATTATGCACAGTGTGGCCCATATGTGGTATAATTAAACACAGCATATGTCAGAGAAAAAGTTAATTTTGTTCACATAATCAAGTTTTTATGTAGGCCCTCCAGGAAATGTTATGCGAATACAAAATCATGATGAATTAATTTCCAGTTATTAATTATGCAAATGAAAAATTATGATGAATGAATTTCCAGTTATTAAAAACTATAGTTAAGTGAGTTTGGTATGTTTCTTAAATCTCTGTAAAATAACTTTATATTTAAGGTAAGAGGTTTGCGTATTACTTGCATATGCATTTTACATTAGGCAAGTATGTTTCTGTTGCAAATGAGTGAATTTCAGCAAATTAAAGGTCTGTTTAAAATAGAAAAGGTTGGAAATGTTTCTAATCATCCTAACCAAAACAAAACTGCATGTTAGTACAAAGGGCATTCACAGCAGAGGGAAAGTCATAATGCAAAAATATTGGAAAAAAAAAACAGAGAACCTATTGGTCTTAAAACTACGTTGATGAGCTCAGTCACAATAATTCCCAAAAATCATGAAAACCAGGTAGTGTTCCAAAGCAGCAAGCCTTTATTCATCACAGACAAGTGATTCTCAATAATAAAAATCAGAAATATTTTACAGTGTTAAACATATCAGCTTTTATACACTTAGGTGTGGAAAATGTATATATTGTTTAATTTTAAACCTGCATTCTCAAGGCATCAATGTAAACAGGGCCATAAAAAGCGCATTTTAGAACAGCAAGTACCCACTCGCACACACGGCTACTGATTTAGATCAGACTAAATTCTAGTTAAGGAAAACACTACCTATCTGTTTGCAACCCACAGTCCCAAATCAGGTGTTAAGAAAAGCATAACATACACATAAAAAAACTGACTTTTAACTAAAATCGCTTTTGGCTAACTAATGCAATAAAACCTTCATAAGGTTTGCAACAAGAACTAAAATCATATACATAGGTAGATGAGTAAAAGAGTTAACTAGATCGATGCAAAAAAACATATAGCTATGTAACAGTAAACATCTGTTTAACAATATCTAACATGCATTAGTGTGCATAAAAATAAAGTTATTTATAGCTCAGAAAAAAATATTTTATTTACAGGTCAGAAAAAATGTCAGTGCATTGCAGTAAAAAAAATTGTCATTGACAGTTTTCATGTTTACATCCCCAAAAACATGTTTATTCAGTGACAACCAGTAGAAAAAACACACAAAAGTAGTGGATGAAGTAAACTAGTAATGTATAAAAGTGTACAGGTGTGTGCATGTGCGTGCACCAGTATGCTAAATGGGGGAATTATACCAATACTTCATAGTAATAGCAGCATGAAAAAATGTGGGTTTTGAATTTACCGTTTAAATCTCTGGTGTGACACAAGAGTATACTAAATCTAATCAAATTAGATTTGAGGTTAAAGTAACTAAACATATAAACATTTATACACATATTACACATATTTTTTTTATTTTTAGTGCATAAAAATATATCCTTAAAAATTCTCTTAAAAAAAACTTTACAGATTGTGCGGCAGTTTACATAAATTCAACACACTCTTAATAGAGCAATAGTAGTTTAGTTAATTTCAACTACCAGCATAATTCTTTTTTCTCCAAAACACCATTAATGTCCCCTTCAAGCTCATCCATCTCCACACAATCCAGACTGATAAATTTAAAACCAGAATGTCTGGGATGTTCTAATAAGTGTTTGGATAAGGCATTCTTTACCTGAGGTCTTCCTTTTTAGTTTATTCAGGGTCTTACCCACATAAAATGCAGGAAGGTCATTACACATGGCCCTGTTGCAAACCACCAGACCAGTTTTTATACTGAGAACATGTTTTTATCTGAGAGGTTATCTGTTATAAATTTTTAAAACCTTTCAAATAAAAAGATGTGCCATAAGTGATAACTTATGCGCCTAAGTATTAGTTTTCTCCCCAACATATTCATAGGATCATAGGAGGTTACTAGGTTATAGGTCTTGAGGCCCTTATAAACCTAGCCAAGAGTTTAGCCCATGTTTAGACAAATCAGCATGGGCATATGTTTTGCAGGTACTATGCTAGTATACGTAAATCTTTAGTTTAGTGAAGTCCCATTTGGAAGAGAAGGCTATAGTAACATTTGTAACATTCACTACTCAGTACTCCTTACAGTTTAATTACTTTAATTTACTATGACTGTAGTAGTAGCCATATATATTCATATATTGAAAATTCACTTTATTGAAAAGCAACTGGTTGAACAGAACTTGTCTATCAGTAGCCTATCAAACAAGAAAACCATTGTTTTTGCAGATGACAAGCCCCCCCCCCTGCACCTCCCACACCCCCTACATGTTATGTATACTGACTCCAAGATCACACTACAGTGAGGTAAGAGCAATTTCCCCGATCCCCACTGTACTGCGATCTTGCACAAAAAAAGCTGTCACGTTTGATCAGCTGATTTTCGAACAGCTGTAACAGCTGTTTTTCTATTCAACAATTGTAACATATACCAATTGTTGGTAACCCATATATATATTAATATATGTGTATAAATATAACATAGGTGTATTATAAACATGCTGAGTTGCAGTGTAGTGAGGATCAGGTTGATTTTTCTTTTTAATGCGGTAATCAGAAGAAAACCTTTGCTTATGTTAAAGTTCATTTACAAAGATCCTACATTAGTATAATTAAAAACAAGCTGTATGGTAATATAAAAACATGATGTTATGAAGACGTTAGAATGTGACATCTCATAACAGCTAGAACGTAACCTCTCATAACAGCTGATGCAGAAAAGATCCAAACTAAAACAGTCCTGAGCCAATGAGTTCCCAAAGAAGTCTGCACTTATTGGGGGGGATGTAGGACAGGATGGGGGTCTGCTAAAGA
>NC_056747.1:735079315-735086815 GCF_019279795.1 Protopterus annectens
ATTTATCACTTCATGTAGGCCATTAGTTCTTGAGTCTTGATTATAGACTTGTGCAGATAACAACGTATGATTCTTGGGTGAAGGCATTGTAGTCGGGGACCTATTTGCTCACCTTAGGGAGGCCTAGGTTTGAATTCATCCAGATAGGACAGTAACATTACCATTGGCCTTGTGGGAAGCTTTCATGCAATTCATACTACTACTCCTTAATGCCAACAACAGATTTTATTAATTCCACAATATTGACCAACACCTAGTTGATAGTAACTGTGGTGACAATTGAACAGCTTATACAGTTCCTGCATTGTCACACAAAGGGAGAACCCTTTTTCCATTTCTTTTTTTGTTTGTTTTTGAAAGCACAAGACATGGAAATAGATTTAATTGGAACTGACTGCATCTTGTCCTTTTATTTGAAAGGGAATGTTTTTCACGTAGTCTAAGTGAAAGCAGGACTTGACTGTTTCTGTGGCTGCAGTATTTTTCTTGCCATTATAATTGAGCACAGTTATTCATTGGTAAAAACAGACAGCTATCGGAGAATTAAGTGCCTGTCTGAAATAACGACCAAGAGTCCTCAGAGAAAATGTATAGCAACACATCTGATGAAGTGTCCAGATAGGACACAAAAGCGCTTACAACATTAAAGAATGTTTAGCTCCTAAGTGGCCGTGGTGTGTTCTCTCTGTGTAGCTATACAGTTATTCATTGTTTCACATGATTTCCAGGAAGAAAGTACATTTAACGGTTATCAGATTTGTTGGCCCATGTTTTCCAGGCAGTCAACCACCAGAACTTTGACACCGTCATACACAGAGTGACCCCCCCTCCTCCCTTTCCCAATTTTTATGGATCATGACTGCAAACACATAACAGTGTTATATTTTAACTCTCTCCCAGGAATTCAGAGTGTTTTATGCTTCTGTGTATCAGTTGTGATGTTTATCACACTGTTATCTACTCTTCCAGGTTACAATTCGTCTTATTACCTTACCCAACACCCGTATTTTTCACCTGGAATAGCCCCCAATCTAACACCTCAGAGGCTCACCTGAGGCTGGTGAGTTTTCAGTAGAAATTATATTTAGGTGAGAGCCTGCAGCAGTGGCATTAGACTTTGGCTTCTGTAGTAAGAGTCTGGTGCATTTGATTTACATACTACAATGA
Organism: Protopterus annectens; assembly: GCF_019279795.1. Taxonomy (NCBI): domain Eukaryota; kingdom Metazoa; phylum Chordata; order Ceratodontiformes; family Protopteridae; genus Protopterus; species Protopterus annectens. The sequence goes on from NC_056747.1 coordinate 735,080,483, forward strand.
CAGCTTTTACTACAGTAGATTTGTTTTGAGTTTTGTAGTCAGCGCTCAGTCAGTAGATGAGCTGAAATTTTGGATGTGCAGTGAAAGCCAGGCTACAGTGGATCTGAAGCTTCAGGAAGGGGAACCTGTTTTATAGAGCAGGATCATAGTTCTTCACCATTTGGCCCATCACTTTTTTTTTTCTCACTGTCACATAGGTGTTAAACTGCTCAAAACACTTTCACCAATTTACAGATCTTCCCGTGGCTGTCCTTAGTTGTTCCTATATGAGTATTCTTCATGCAGTGCCATCAGCATAGAGATTTGTGCACCTAAAGTGTTAGAGGAAAAGGAATAATCCTGTGTGTGAATTGGGAGTGCATCACACTATCATGGATACCTGCCCAACTATAGGAGTCATCCAAACATCAATTTCTACTATAATGATGTATGTGAAATTGTTTAATCTCGCCGTTTGTTCTTACACACGAGTTCGGAGCCGATCCTCGGCTCCTAGTCGGCCACATCACCAGCTCCGCATCTTCGAGAAAGCTCGAAGCACAGTGCTATCCCATGATCCTCTGGTGCTAACCCTCAGATCTAGTTTGCCGCTAGCAGCAGATTGCATACTGAGAGGCTCGAGCCAGTATTTTTTCATTATATTTCAAAATTTTTCGAAGTTTGTAGATTTAAAATAGTGTTTAAAGTAGTTTAAAAGTAGCATATAGTAGTGTAGAGTGTGTTAGTTTATAGAGTGTGTTTTTTCTTAGATTAGAATAGCTTTAAATAGTTAGTATTTACCTTAGTTAAGGCCTTGGATTTTTTCTGTCAGGACTGACAGTAGTATTTATATTGTTGTAGTTTTTGCCTTAACTGTTTTCCCTTTTTTGACACATATACATATATTTACATTTTAAGATAGTGTTAAACTTTACATTAAACTGTTTATATAGTATTATTATATATATATATATATATATATATATATATATATATATATATATATATATATATAGTGTGTTCCTATATATTTAGTGTGCTGTGTTTTTTGGTATTTTTTACTAAGTATAGAGTAAAAATGTCTGAGAAAGCCAAATCAGGCTTCAAGAGGTGTCAGTGTGGACAAAAGATGTCCATAACTGATAACCATTCTTCCTGCGTCTACTGTCTTGGCCCTCTCCACTTGCAGGAAGACTGCTCCATATGTCATTCCTTCAGTAGGAGGGTCATGCTGGAAAGACGCAGGAAGTTGGTTGACAGAGGGTTGTTAAAACCCGAATTTCAAGAGGCCCTGGACAAGACCGAACAATTGTCCAAGTCTTTGAAGGGGTCGAAGTCTTCAAGAGTGTCGGAGCCTAAGTCCTCGGCTCTGAGCACTTCTTTTCAGATTTGGACGCCAGCTCCAAAGACCTCGGGGTCGGGCGTCAAGTCCTTGTCTCTGATTGAGACTACCATGTTGGAGCCGGTGTCGGAGTTACCACCACCTTCAATCCTTCGCTCGGTGACTGCTTCGGCCCCTTCAACCCATTCTTCGAGGCCGCTTTCCGATTCCGACGTCAACCGAGTGATACAGAAGCTAATGGAGAACTCGGCTCTGTCCAAATTGATCGAAGTTTCATCCCAGTTGGTATCGAAACTCGAGACCCTTCCTACCCCTTCAACTAATCCTCATCCGAGACCTGTCGAGTCGTCGGTGCCAGGAATCGAAGAGCTGATGAGTGTAGAGCCCTCGGTGCCGAAGCCTCCAGCAGTGCTATCGACACCTTTAACCTCGACACCCTCGGAACCAGCCGGGGGTGTCTCAGAGCCGACAGTCTTTCCTAGGTTCCATGGGAGACAGTCGAACCGAACTTTTGGTTCCGACTCTTCCCCTCTGGGCCTTGGCTCAGATCAGTTCGGTTCCGTCCTCAGGGTCGGAGCCCGTTGTTCCGGTTCCAGGGAGGCTATCGGCTTCTTTGGAATCGATGGCATCCTCGGACGGGGGCACCGGTGCCTTCGACATCATGAGGAAGGTCTTGTCTGAGCAGACACATACATCATCGACATCTTCTTCTCCTTCCCCAAAGGGTCCGTGTTCTGCTTCTGTACCTTCGGTCCCTGCTAAGCGTTGAGACCCAATGCCTCAGCAAGCCCCAGAGGGCGCCCCTACTTCCTCGGAGGCATCCTCAGAAGCCCCCTCTGAGGATGTACCGAGGAAAAGATTGTGCAAGAGGAGGCACATTGATTCCCCACAGGAATCTCTTAACATCAGATACTGATTTGGATGAAGCAGAAGGGTCCCCACGGTCCCACTCTGAAGATGTCTCTTTTGTTGACATTTTAGAAATCTTGAAACAGAAGGGAGATTGGCAATCCCTTACCCCTTCTGCAGACGAATCGGTACTGCTGAAGGCATTTGGGGTTCAACCTTCTACCTCCTGGGTGACCCCACCATTTGACGAGCTAATGGAACTCATAGCCCATAGAGCTTGGGAATCACCTGATACAGTGGAACCGGTCCCCCGTAGACCTAAGAAATATATCACGGCCCTTCAAGACAAGAGTTACCTTACGAAAGGAGTTCCCGTGGATACTATGGTGGTGGCGGCAGCCACTAAAAAGGAAATGTCCGAATCATCTTCCTCTGTCCATCCTCCTAATAAGGATTCTAGGATGATGGACAGGTATGGGAAGTGCGTCTTTAGTTCTGCGACCGTCTCCATGAGATCGCTCAACTACCTTACGCATTTCACGCGTCTACAGAGAGATCTCCTTAAGGAACTCGGAGATACTCTCCAGGGTAACACAGATGCTGCTGTCTCCGAAAAAGTGACAGCACAGCTTAACACCCTCAACTCTATAGTGAACCCATCCATGAGGCTTATTTCATATGCAGCCGAAGGATCGAGTAGAGCGGCAGCTTCAGCGATTGCTCTGAGGAGGCAATCCTGGTTGTGCCTATGCTCCTTTGCGGAATCCTTCAAGTCTTCCTTTACAAATGCCCCCTTTGATGGTGCTTCTTTATTTGGCCCCAAAGTAAAGGAGACTCTCACTAGGTGCGAGCAAGAAGGGAAGAACCTGCCTGCCGTAGGGGTCCATTTTTCTGCCCTGTCTAGACCATACCCCAAAGGGCATAGAGGCGGAAAAATGTGGTTCCGAAAGACTCAGGGATCCTTTCAGCTCACTCAGAGTGATGCCCCCTCCAGAGGCAGAGGAGGGGTAAGAAATGGAAGATGCCACCCAGGCGGCAGAGGGGGTCTACAAAATCAGGGCGACAGAGAGACTTTCTCTGGGAAGCCCTTCCAGCACTCCTGAGTGCAGGCCCAGCAGTCCTACTCTGGAGGCAGTCGGGGGTTGCTTAGCTTTATACCCAGAGGCCTGGCTAAATCTCACATCAGATTCCTGGGTAAAAAGCATAGTTACCAGAGGCTACAATATTCCTTTTATAAAAACTCCACCTGCCCCCAAAAAGCTCCCGGATGTTCCACCCAGTCTGCGAGACCAGGCAGTCGTAGAGATAAAAAGGCTGCTCAAAAACAGAGTCATCCAACCAGTCCCAGCGGACCAAATAGGATCCGGAACTTACTCAAGGTTCTTTTTAGTTCCAAAGAAAACAGGGGACTGGAGACCAATTTTGGATCTCAGCAAACTCAACACCTTCGTGGAGAAGGCAAAGTTCCAGATGGTCACGCTTCAGTCGATACTTCCTTTCCTACAGGAGGGTGACTGGATGTGCTCTATAGATCTCAAGGACGCATACTACCATATCAAGATGGCCAGAGCGTCCAGAGATCATCTGCGCTTCTGGCTGGGAGCCAGTCACTTCCAGTTTCGTGCTCTGCCCTTTGGCCTCACCACAGCCCCCAGGGTGTTCACCAAATGCATGGCAGTAGTAGCGTCTCACTTGAGACAGATGGGATTCCGGGTGTTTCCTTACCTAGACGACTGGCTCCTCTCCGCCACCACCGACTATCATCTTGTGCAAGCCAAGGATTACACCATCAACCTTTGCTCCTCTTTAGGCATAGCAATCAATTTTGGAAAGTCTACACTATCGCCCTCACAGCGTATCTCATTTATAGGGGCAGATTTAGACACTTCCCTGGCTCGAATCAATCTCCCCCCATCAAGGGCATCAGCCCTCAGAAGTCAGATTACTATCATTCTTCAGTGCAGGAAAGTCCCTGCACAACAAATCTTACGAGTCCTAGGAATTATGGCAGCCGCTCTTATTGTAGTCCCCCTAGGCAGAATGTATATGAGGATTCTTCAGTGGATGCTCTTCGCTCAGTGGTCGTACTGACAGCTTCCAGTGTCTCACCAGATCCTAATCACAAAGTCCTGCAAACGGGATCTCCTTTGCTGGATGCACAGTCAGGATCTAACAAAAGGCAGACAGTTCGTATTACCCAGTCCTACAGCGACTGTGACCACGGACGCTTCCCTGATAGGGTGGGGGGGGGGCTTTTTCAGGGAAGAACAGTCCAAGGTCAATGGTCCAACTTGGAGTACCATCTGCACATCATTGTCCTAGAGCTGAGGGCAGTGTTTCTAGCATTGCAGCACTTTCACAAGTCCTTGCCTCTGGGAACAGTGACAGTTCAGACAGACAACATGTCAGTAGTCTGGTACATAAACAAACAAGGGGGAACCAGGTCTTATCCATTGTGCAGAGAGGCCCTCAGGATTTGGCAATGGGCTGTGTCCACCAGACGCTTTCTAATAGCAACGCACATCCCAGGGACATCCAACGTGATTGCGGACAGGTTGAGCAGAGCCATCCTGTTGCCCCACGAGTGGTCCCTCAAACCTCAAGTAGCGGAAATGATTTTCCGCAGATGGGGCCAGCCTTGCTGCGACCTATTTGCATCCCCATTGAATGCCAAATGCAGAAGCTACTTTGCCCTACTACCCCCTCTGGGGGGGGCACCCCCAGGGACGCACTGGTACACGATTGGCCCCCGGGTCTCCTTTACGCTTTTCCTCCTGTTCCGTTAATCCCCAAGTTCTTGCAGAAAGCCAAACGTCTGGAAAGGACCATAATTCTGATAGCCCCATTCTGGCCTCGACAAATCTGGTTTCCCTTTCTTCAAACTCATCAGGTGGATGAACCGTGGATTCTGGACCCAGTGCCAGACCTGTTGATGCACTCGTCGGGAGTTCCCTACACATCTCTCAAGTCCCTCAGACTGACAGCTTGGCTGCTCCGCTTCCCATCTTAGCCAGGTCAAACTTACTGTCCCCTGCAGTTCAACAGATCATTGTATCTTCCCATAAGCCATCCACGAGGAAGCTATACAATAGCAAATGGAAACATTTCACGTACTGGGCCTCGCCACAGGGTATAGATCCATCAGGGGCTCCAGTGCACAAGATACTAGAGTTTCTTTCCACACTTTTTCAGGAAGGAGCTTCCACTTCCACGATAAGGGTACAACTGGCGGCTATATCAAATTTTCATGTTGGTCTAGGAGATAATTCTCTCATGTCCCACAGACTTTGCAAAGCCTTTATGAAAGGTACCTTTCACCTACATCCCCCTTTTCGTGATCCAATCGCCCCATGGAATCTTAACCTGATGTTATCACGGCTCATGTTGCCCCCATTTGAACCAGCCGCGACAACTCTTCTCAAATTTTTATCATGGAAGACACTCTTTCTGGTTGCCATCACTTCCACTCGGAGAGTTTCAGAGTTGCAGGCTTTGTCTGTCCGGCCCCCATACATGATTTTTCACCCAGACAGAGTAACATTGCGCACCAATCCATCCCCTTCCAAAGATTTGTTCAGTTCAAAATATTAATCAATCTATTGAGCTACCCACCTTCTTCAAAAATCACTCTAATAAGCTGGAATACATGCTGCACAAATTGGACGTCCACAGGCAGCTGAGATTTTACTTAGACAGGACTAAGGAATACAGAAAATCAGACCAACTATTTGTATCTTATGCTGACCAAAAAAAGGGAGAAGCAATAGCGAAAGTTACTTTATCCAAATGGCTATCAGACTGTATAAATTTCGTATATGCAGAATCAAAACAACAGCTCCCCTTTAATCCTAGAGCTCATTCTACGAGGGCAGTTGCTACTTCCTTGGCCCATGCTGCTCGCTTACCATTAGATACCATTTGTGCGGTGGCAACCGGGGCGAAACCACATACCTTTATTACCCATTACAAATTAGATAAAAACTCCAGATACAGGGCGACGTTTGGTTCCACTGTTCTCAGGAATGTTCTCCCTTGAGCCACCCAGGATAAAGGAGCTAGGGACGCTACCCGTGTGTAAGAACAAACAGCAAGATCGAACAATTTCACATAAAGAAGTTATGTTCTTACCATAACGTTCCATGTGAATTGTTCATCTCGCCTTT
>NC_056747.1:735091815-735094315 GCF_019279795.1 Protopterus annectens
CCCGCGGTTGAGTGGCATTCGAAAGACATGCATGAATGGGCGTGCCTTCATTGAAGGTTGGGTGTCAGGCTGGCACCTCAGCACTGTAAAAATCTACTGCCAATCATTAGCGGACTGGAGTTCCGCTGTGGCGACCCCTAACCGGGAAAAGCCAAAAGAAGAAGAACAACATATCATTTGAAGCCTGAAGTAAATCTCTGTTTCTCTCTCTCTCTCCCTCTTATATTTTTTTTTTCTGCTGTGAATTTCTTCCTAGAGTAAGCAACAGCCCTGTCTGTCTGGGCATTTCCAAGAGGGCACCAAATAGTTATGGAATGCTAAAATAATGGATGCATTTTTTCCCCCTGTCAGCTGGAGGCAGGGTAGCAGAATTCTTCTATGCTTGTCTTTTTCAAGTAATAATTTAGTCCCTAGCCTGTAATTCTGGAACTAGTATAGTTGAAAACTGGTGTATGTATGCCAGAAAATGTGCACTGGGGAACTAGAAAGTGTTACTTGTTGTCATGAAAATACTTGTAGTCACGCTGTATGGTTTATGGCTTTTTATGATCCAAAATAACCTCTGCATTTGCAAGAGTATTATGCACTTTAATATCCAGAATGCTTTCATTAGTCATGGATGCCCAGGAAGAAGAGAATTAGAAAGTCCAGATTTTAGAGGGATTTGAGGTGTGCATAAATGGTGGTGCTCATGTGTGGTAACCATTGCATTTATATTAAAAATGGAGTTTGCTGTATTGTGAATGTGCTGTCATGTGGTCCATTGTTTATTGTAAGCCTTGTATTACTAGTACCATTCTTCCCCAGGTTTTTGAGTGACTTTCTGTAAATAATCCTGTAATATGAGCTTTGTTATGCAGTAAAGATACTCACTATACATACTGCATGTCCTCGTTGTTAGCAGAAATCCTGTGTCCTCTCATCAGCCTCACTGAGCATCCATTAAACTGCATGCAGGAGCTGAGATCCAGAAGATTTATTGAGGCACAGAAGTGTGTCTGACCTCCCCTACATAAAGCAGAGACCCATGCTAGAAAGTCAGCATGTGGTAAAAAGCCAGACGATCATACAATAGTCATGAGATTTAGGGGCTGCACACTTCAGTCTGCAAAAGAAATTGACCAGCTCCGTCCTCTTTAAACCTGCTTCACTTGAGAAGAAGGGGTGTTCCCCATTGTTGATTCTCTGACCATGGAAAGTAGGCTGCTACAGACTTATTGGTTCCAGAGGCCTTCTTTAAAGGTACATAAACCCAACCCTTATCTTTACTTTTATGTGTCACTTCTTTCTCTCAAGCTTAAAATTTGTCAGGAAATGCAGTGTAATATCTGATTTAAACTGTCGCCCATTGTAGCTTGCTTCCTTGTCATTTGGTGCTGCACCAGAGATGCAGTCCATTTCATTTGTTTCAAAAAACAGATACTACTACACTGTGCTCTTTTGTTATGTCTGCTTACAACAAATACCATGTTATTTCATTCCAGTATTTTGATTAGTGTCCCCACATTCAGTGCCATGCACCCAGCTCTTAATACGCTCACTCTCACCATATGGCTGCCTGAGCGTGGAAGGCTGGCTTTCAACAGATATTCACCACTTTCAAGAGGGTGAGACTGCTGTTAACTCTGCTGTGTCAGATGTATGCATGAGGTCATGTGTGGTCATGCAGAGTAAGGCAGTGAAGACCAAACTGACAGAATTCAGTGCCATGAAGAAGTCCCCTATATGCCCAGCTTGCTTTTAGGTATTATATACAAAGCGGGGATCTTTTATAACACCAATGGGCCCAAAGGGGTGGAGCAAATCCAGAGCAGCCAGTTGTGTAACACTTTATGCAGGACAAGGTGAGTTTGAGGACCTGGATATTGCTGTTTCTGAGCTGGACTGGACATGGGAAGATAAGAAAGAGTTAGAATTCAAAGCAAATCAGTATATTACAAGCATTGTTTGTTGGGGAAGTGTTCCACGTCTTAACAAATCAGTATATTCCAAACATTGCTTGCTTAGAAAGTGTTCCACATTTTAAACTTTTGTTCATTGAGGTGGGGATGGGGGATAACAAGAGTACACAACATCCAAGTTCACTCAGCAAAGAAATTTTATGTGAATGCACTTAGCAGAAAATGAAATTGCTGAAGGCCATTTTGACTGATCCTCAAACTGTGATTATTGTTGCAAGCGGGCAAGCCCCCTGCACTCCACCCCACCCCCAAACTTTTATATATCACAGAAATTCACAAGATGAGTGCCAAAACAACCAAAACCAATACAAGAATGTAATTAGGTGTTTCCGTATTTTTGGATCAATAAACTTTTATATATCAACTTCACTGTCAAAAAGAGTGTGAAAATTACAGACTCCATTAGTGGTGAAAATTACTGTTAGTGGCGTTACTTTCTTGTAATTGCACTTAAACAAACTGCCTTCTTATAATGGACTCATTCCCAGTGCTCCTGGCTTACCTTTCCCACTAAACTTTCTGCTTTTGATGCGCTTGAA
>NC_056747.1:735399315-735600454 GCF_019279795.1 Protopterus annectens
ACACACCTGTTTCCCAGTCACAAGTACTATAAAGTCTAGAAAACACACATCTGTTTAGCCCATTCACAAGTACCTGAGTAAAGTCCACAGAAACAGAACTAAATACATAGTTTTCCATTCCGAATAAAGTCCACAGTAGCAGTTCCCATTCAAAACTCCACAGAATTAAATAGTCTGCAGCATTTCAAAGTCCACAGAAACAGAATACAGATCCCTGTTCCGAGTCCGCATGAGATCCTGTTTCCCAGCGCCCATTCAAAAGTGCACAGAACAGTTCCCCATTCAGCAGCTCCTGTTTCTTGGCACATGCATGCGTGCGCTGGCTCAGCTCATTCTGAGCATGCACAGACTGCAGACCTTTCAGTCCAATCCCCATCCAGTCTATGTGGTTGCAACTGCATAGACTTCTGGGGCATCTGTAGACTGCTGCCTTCTTTCTGAATCTGGACTGGTTAAACAGCAGTCCGGATTCATGTTTCCAAGCACACATGTGTGAGTCCCGGGATTTTTTTTATTTGGTTACAGCTGGGGGGGGGGTGGGCTGCAGTCCTCCAGTCCAATATCATGAGCCGCCACTGGACTACAGGACTTTACATAACAATTCTCTGGGAGTAGGTACACAAATGCTAAAGACAGAAAACCACCTTAGTACTATACTCCATCAATGTAATCCACACCTGTGCTATGTATGTCTGTGTGTGTGTGTGTATGGAGGTGGGACACAACACAATGACATGGCACTATTATGTCCGGCTGTGGTTGTGGTGCAGACTGTGGGCAACAGACACCTAAGGAAGAATAGGACACAACAGACATGAAGACTCCTGTACATAATGGTAGGTATAGTAATGTACTGCATAGTGGAGTGGGTGCTAGGGTGTGCAAATTGCTACATGGGGATAATAGGTAGATGCAAAAAAGTGTATGTGGAGCCCATGCCCATAAAAGCAGAGAGTGTATGTTTGTGTGTGGGGGTGGGTTGTGTGTGCACTGAACAACAAGTGCCTGCTTTCCTGTTGCAGATTGGGAGAAGGGAGCGAGTGGCTAAAAGTTGATGACTTTCACAGACTAACTGACAGACTTATTCACTGAGATGTGTGACTCTCAGGTGAACAGAGTGTGTAATGTGCCCCCCAAGAGGCAATGTCTGGAAAAGCTTACCAGTCAGGAGAATGAGATGTTATTGTAGCCCCTCTGAACACATAGCATGCATATCCTGAACAAAGGTGTCATGGACAAGATGTTTTTTTGCCAGATGTGTCAGGGAGGGGTTTAGGATGTAATGCTGCAGGTGCCCATTATTGGTCTCTGTAATAGGTGCAATAAAGGGTTAGCAATATGATACTCTGTTCAAAGACATGCTCAATACAGGTGGTGGACAACCATCACAGAACTGTCTCATTCTGGTATAGGAGTTCCAGCTGTCCTTGTCTGGGCAGTGGAAATGGATCTCACACTTTGGCATGACTTTAATGTGAGACAGAGTGTCAGTTGTTGATATACTACACTGTAAACAATATATATATATATATATATATATATATATATATATATATATATATATCATCATCATCTTCTTTCGCTATTCCATTAGGGGTCCCCACAGTAAAACATCTGTTTCCATTTTTCCTGTCCTCTGCATCTTGCTCTGTCACACCAACCACCTGCATGTCCTCTTTCACCACATCCATAAACCTTATCTTAGGCCGTCCTCTTTTCCTGTTACCTGGTAGCTTTATCCTTAGCATCTTTTTCCCAATATACTCAGCATCCCTCCTCAGCACATGTCCAAACCAATGTAAACCTTCCTCTCTGGCTTTGTCCCCAAACCTTCCAACCTGGCCTGACCCCCTCATATACTGATTCCTAATCCTGCCCCCCCTCGTCACACCCAGTGCAAATCTTAAATTTCCACCATTTGATCCTTGGTGTGCCCTTACACTCCTCCTCTTCTTGATCACCAACATCATCCTACAAACCACCACCTATGCTGCCTAACTACTTTCTGGTCACCACTTTACAGTCTCCAGTCTCCTTCAAACTGGCCCTCCTACATAAGATATAATCCACCTGTGTGCATCTTACTCCACTCTTGTATGCACCCTATGCTTCTCCCTCTTGTTAAAATGTATTCACCACAGCCATGTCCATCCTTTTCACAAAATCCACTACCATCTGACCTTCTGCATTCCTTTGCTTAACACCATACCTACCCATCACTTCCTCATCCCCTCTGTTCCCTTCACCAACATGCCCATTGAAATCTGCTCCAATCACCATCTCTCACCCTTGGGTACAGTCATCACCACTTCACAACTCACTCCAAAATTTTGTTTCTCATCCATCGCACCCAACTTGTGGAGCATATGCACTAACAACATTCATCATTACACCAACAATTTCCAGCTTCATTAACATCACTCTATCCAACACTCTTTTCACCTCCAAAACACTCTTAGCATACTTTTCCTTTAGGATAACTCCTACGCCATTTCTTCTCCCATTCACACATGATAAAACAATTTGAACCCACCTCTGATACACCTAGCCTTCCCTTCCATCTGGTCTCTTGCACACAGTATACCAACCTTCCTTCTGTCCAACATATCAGCTAGCTCTCCTTATACCAGTTACTGCCAACATTCAAAGTTACCTCACTACCACAGTTGTAGCCTTTCTCCTCTCCTGCCTTCAGCCATGCCTCTTCTTCCTCCAACAGTAGCCCAATTTCTGCCAGCACCCTGTTAGCTAACAGTACTGGTGTTGTTAACTCGGCTCGACCGATCCGTATGAAAATATTTACTGCTGTCTGCATGATGATTTGGTGAAGTTTTACACCAGATGCCCTTCCTGACCCCTCCCCATTTATCCGGGCTTGGGACCTGCACAAAGAAATGCACTGGCTTGTGCATCCCTAGTTAAAATATATATATATATATATATATATATATATATATATATATATATATATAGTACGCACTACTTATGTGATGTGACTGGTTCCCTAATAACCTTTGGCAAACTGTCCTTTCAGGTACCTCTGGGCTACATCTGCAATGACCCACCAGAATGTGTTTTATGGGGGTATAGGCATTTGCTTGAGTGCTGCCAAAGGTATCATGCTCACTTTCATTGGTTCTACTGGTGGAGGAAGCAGTACAATGGGATTGCACATGCCTGATGTCAGCAGGTCTCCTAGGATGATGATGGTGAATGTGTACATAGCACAATCCAATGAGACAGACTCTACAACACTACCATGGAAAGGCTCATTCACCTCATGAATGTCATGAACGCTGTGGAGGTACAAGCTGAAGCTACATTATCATCAGTGCAATGTGGCCTCCTGTAACTATGAATTTGACTGGACTCTCCATGACTCCCCAGCCACACAGCCACTGTCATTTGCACTACCTTTGACGTGCCCAGACTCACTGTAGGGAAGAGTTGGGGAGGGTTACATTACTGACATGATTCAAAATCAGTTCCTGATCCAGGTGCAACACGCAGCATAAATCAGTGGATGTGCAAGTAAAAAAAAAAAAAAAAAAAAAAAAAAAAAATATTGTTCCACACCAGCTCTAATGGTGATTTTGTCAATGCCACTGTCTCCAACCCATATAACATAGCTGGTCTCACTACCCGGGGGGGCCTAGGTGGGACACAACACAATGACATGGCACTATTATGTCCGGCTGTGGTTGTGGTGCAGACTGTGGGCAACAGACACCTAAGGAAGAATAGGACACAACAGACATGAAGACTCCTGTACATAATGGTAGGTATAGTAATGTACTGCATAGTGGAGTGGGTGCTAGGGTGTGCAAATTGCTACATGGGGATAATAGGTAGATGCAAAAAAGTGTATGTGGAGCCCATGCCCATAAAAGCAGAGAGTGTATGTTTGTGTGTGTGGGTGGGTGGGGTGTGTGTGCACAGTACTACAAGTGCCTGCTTTCCTGTTGCAGATTGGGAGAAGGGAGCGAGTGGCTAAAAGTTGATGACTTTCACAGACTAACTGACAGACTTATTCACTGAGATGTGTGACTCTCAGGTGAACAGAGTGTGTAATGTGCCCCCCAAGAGGCAATGTCTGGAAAAGCTTACCAGTCAGGAGAATGAGATGTTATTGTAGACCCTCTGAACACATAGCATGCATATCCTGAACAAAGGTGTCATGGACAAGATGTATTTTTGCCAGATGTGTCAGGGAGTGGTGTAGGATGTGAATGCTGCAGGTGCCCATTATTGGTCTCTGTAATAGGTGCAATAAAGGGTTAGCAATATGATACTCTGTTCAAAGACATGCTCAATACAGGTGGTGGACAACCATCACAGAACTGTCTCATTCTGGTATAGGAGTTCCAGCTGTCCTTGTCTGGGCAGTGGAAATGGATCTCACACTTTGGCATGACTTTAATGTGAGACAGAGTGTCAGTTGTTGATATACTACACTGTAAACATATATATATATATATATATATATATATATATATATATATATATATATATATATATATATATCATCATCATCTTCTTTCGGCTATTCCCATTAGGGGTCGCCACAGTGAAACATCTGTTTCCATTTTTTCCTGTCCTCTGCATCTTGCTCTGTCACACCAACCACCTGCATGTCCTCTTTCACCACATCCATAAACCTTATCTTAGGCCGTCCTCTTTTCCTGTTACCTGGTAGCTTTATCCTTAGCATCTTTTTCCCAATATACTCAGCATCCCTCCTCAGCACATGTCCAAACCAATGTAAACCTTCCTCTCTGGCTTTGTCTCTAAACCTTCCAACCTGGGCTGACCCTCTAATATACTTATTCCTAATCCTGCCCACCCTCGTCACACCCAGTGCAAATCTTAACATCTTTAACTCTGCCACATCCAGCTCTAACTCCTGCAGTTTTGTCAATGCCACTGTCTCCAACCCATATAACATAGCTGGTCTCACTACCCACTTGTAGACCTTCCCTTTCACTCTTACTGGTACTCATCTGTCACAAATCACTCCTGACACACTTTTCCACCCACTCCATGCTGCCTGTACTCTCTTCTTCACCTCTCTTTCACACTCACCATTACTCTGAACTGTTGATCCCAAGTATTTAAACTCATCCACCTTCGCCACCTCTACTCCCTGCATCCTCACCATTCCTCTATCCTCCCTCTCATTCACACACATATATTCTGACTTAGTCCTGCTGACCTTCATTCCTCTTCTCCCTAGAGCATATCTCCACCTCTCCAGGGTCTCCTCCACCTGTTCCCTACTCTCAGTACAGATCACAATGTCATCTGCAAACATCATAGTCCACGGGGACGCCTGTCTGATCGCGTCTGTCAACCTGTCCATCACCATTGCAAATAAGAAAGGGCTCAGAGCTGATCCTTGATGTAATCCCACCTCCACCTTAAACACATCCGTCACGCCCACCGCAGACATCACCACTGTCACACTACCCTCGTACATATCCTGTACCACTCTTACATACTTCTCTGACACTCCTGACTTCCTCATAAAATACCACAACTCCTCCATAGGTACCCTGTCATATGCTTTCTCTAAGTCTACAAAAACACAATGCAACTCCTTCTGACCTTCTCTGTACTTCTCCATCAGAGCAAACATTGCATCTGTAGTGCTCTTTCCTGGCATGAAACCATACTGCTGATCACTAATCATCATCTCCCTTCTTAACCTAGCTTCCACTACTCTTTCCTATAACTTCATGCTGTGACTGATCAAATTAATCCCTCTGTAGTTACTACAGCTCTGCACATCACCCTTATTCTTAAAAATCGGTACCAAAACACTTTTTCTCCATTCCACAGGCATCCTCTTACTTTCCAAGATTTCATTAAACAATCTGGTAAGAAACTCCACTGCCATTTCACCTAAACACCTCCATGCTTCCACAGGTATGTCATCTGAACCAACAGCCTTTCCATTCTTCATCCTCTTCATAGCTATCCTTACTTCCTCTTTGCTAATCCATTGACTTCATGATTCACTATCCCCACATCATCCAGCCTTCTCTCTCTCTCATTCTCTTCATTCATCAGCCCCTCAAAGTTCTCCTTCCATCTGTTCAACACATTCTCCTCGCTTGTATGTTTCCCTCATTATCCTTTATCACCTTTACCTGCTGCACATCTTTCCTAGCTCGGTCCCTCTGTCTAGCCAATCAGTACAGGTCCTTTTCTCCCTCCTTAGTGTCCAACCTTTCATACAACTCTTCATATGCCTTATCCTTAGCCCTCACCACCTCTCTCTTTGCCATGCACCTCATCTCCTTATACTCCTGTCTACTTTCTTCATCTCTCTGACAATCCCACTACTTCCTTGCCAACCTCTTTCCCTGTATACTCTCCTGTACTTCCTCATTCCACCACCATGTCTCCTTGTTGTCTTTCCTCTGTCCAGATGTCATACCAAGCACCTTTCTAGCCATCTCCCTTACTAGCTCTGCTGTACTTACCCAGCTATTCGGTAACTCTTCACTGCCACCCAGTGCCTGTCTTAACTCTTCCCTGAACTCCACCTCACAATTACCCTTTTTCAATTTCCACCATTTGATCCTTGGTGATGCCCTTACACTCCCCCTCCTCTTCTTGATCACCAACATCATCCTACAAACCACCAGCCTATGCTGCCTAACTACAATTTCCCTGGTCACCACTTTACAGTCTCCAATCTCCTTCAAACTGGCCCTCCTACATAAGATATAATCCACCTGTGTGCATCTTACTCCACTCTTGTATGTCACCCTATGCGCCTCCCTCTTGTTAAAATACGTATTCACCACAGCCATGTCCATCCTTTTCACAAAATCCACTACCATCTGACCTTCTGCATTCCTTTGCTTAACACCATACCTACCCATCACTTCCTCATCCCCTCTGTTCCCTTCACCAACATGCCCATTGAAATCTGCTCCAATCACCACTCTCTCACCCTTGGGTACAGTCATCACCACTTCACCCAACTCACTCCAAAATTTTTGTTTCTCATCCATCGCACACCCAACTTGTGGAGCATATGCACTAACAACATTCATCATTACACCATCAATTTCCAGCTTCATAATCATCACTCTATCCGACACTCTTTTCACCTCCAAAACACTCTTAGCATACAGTTCCTTCAGGATAACTCCTACGCCATTTCTTCTCCCATTCACACGATGATAAAACAATTTGAACCCACCTCTGATACACCTAGCCTTACTCCCCTTCCATCTGGTCTCTTGCACACACAGTATACCAACCTTCCTTCTGTCCAACATATCAGCTAGCTCTCTCCTTATACCAGTTATACTGCCAACATTCAAAGTTCCGACCCTCACTACCACAGTTGTAGCCTTTCTCCTCTCTTCCTGCCTTCAGCCATGCCTTCCCTCTCTTCTCCTCCTTTGGCCAACAGTAGCCCAATTTCTGCCAGCACCCTGTTAGCTAACAGTACTGGTGGTGGTCGTTGTTAACTCGGGCATCGACCGATCCGGTATGAAAATATTTACTGCTGTCCGCATGATGATTTGGTGAAGTTTTACACCAGATGCCCTTCCTGACGCAACCCTCCCCATTTATCCGGGCTTGGGACCTGCACAAAGAAATGCACTGGCTTGTGCATCCCTAGTGGCTGCGTTAAACATATATATATATATATATATATATATATATATATATATATATATATATATATATATATATATATATATATATATATATATATATATAGTACCGTGCACTACTTATGTGATGTGACTGGTTCCCTAATAACCTTTGGCAAACCTGTCCTTTCAGGTACCTCTGGGCTACATCTGCAATGACCCACCAGAATGTGTTTTATGGGGGGTATAGGCATTTGCTTGAGTGCTGCCAAAGGTATCATGCTCACGCTTTCATTGGTTCTACTGGTGGAGGAAGCAGTACAATGGGATTGCACATGCCTGATGTCAGCAGGTCTCCTGAGGATGATGATGGTGAATGTGTACATAGCACAATCCAATGAGACAGACTCTCTACAACACTACCATGGAAAGGCTCATTCACCTCATGAATGTCATGAACGTCTGTGGAGGTACAAGCTGAAGCTACATTATCATCAGTGCAATGTGGCCTCCTGTAACTATGAACTTTGACTGGACTCTCCATGACTCCCCAGCCACACAGCCACTGTCATTTGCACTACCTTTGACGTGCCCAGACTCACTGTAGGGAAGAGTTGGGGAGGGTTACATTACTGACATGATTCAAAATCAGTTCCTGATCCAGGTGCAACACGCAGCATAAATCAGTGGATGTGCAAGTCAATGATCCAGACATAGCATTGTGGAGATTATGAGTGGTTTCTGTGAGGATGTGCAACACCTGCAAAATGACATAGAGTATGTAGATGGGGAACTGCTGTTACTGTTTTAGTCTCCTGTGACAAATGTGGCAGTGTTAAGGCCCAGATGCTAGGTTGCCAGGCACATGCCACACCTACACATACTATGCAAATGGCTGCTGAGACAGCTTCTCTGTTAGCTATGGCTACACAGTCTGTCACACCTGGCTATTGGTGGTCACACTGTTGTGAATGGTGATTTTTCCCAGGGTTAAAATCTGGGACTCCTCCTCATTCTTCTCATGAATAATTCCGTTATCACCTGTGGGCACATGAAGTACCATGTGTGTTCATGATTTAGGTCGGTATATTGGTTAAGGTAAAACACAAAGTGCATGGTTTAATTCTTACATGGGGTAATTGGCTAGGCTTAAAATGGTCAACAAGGGCAGTTAGCCTAGTACTAATCTATGAGCTTTGTCCGGGTTGTGGATGATAAAACTGTCTTGGATCCTGATATCTGACAGAATATCAGGATGCAACACTTCTTCTCAAAGTTTTACTCATTCCCTGCTACAGACTGCATTGAACCTTGAGAGTGCAGGCCATCACAATGGAAATGACCAATGGTCATAATAATGTAGCACAGACCTATGACTGAAGGATGTGATCCCTGAATTTCCACAATGTGCTAATAAATTAAGTGGCTACTGAACTTGCTTCTCATGACCACGCCATATATGACAGTATTGTTTTTTAGCCATTACTGTGTCCCCAACAACCACCTGTGCAAATAAGGATGACTTTGCTCTACCCACCTCTAACCTGAGTGAGTAGGGCTATGCCTGATGCACAGCATAGATAGTTCATGCACTGCCTTGCATAGCCTGGATGCAGTAATGTATGCATTGCTTTATTCTGTGTTATTGTTGTTATGGTCCATAGTGTCACTATGTCTTGTGCCCACTTCCACCTCACATGTGATATCCAAATGCCTCTTCACCTCCAGACAGTTCAGCAGTGTTACTCTTTCTTGTGGCCACTTCCACCTCACATGTGGTATCTAAATGCCTCTTCATCCCCAGATTCTACAGCCTGCTGTTCTTCTGCTGATCTTACTGCTATGTTGGGCTCTGCTAAAATGTTTACCTGTTGCTATACCTGTTTACAAAGCCCTATATTACACAACATGACATACACTAAGATAATTTTGCTGCAGGTGTTTAATGTATATTAAAACACCCTGCCTGCTCTATTAAGAGAGTAGATGGATCCCTTCAATTGTCCAATAACACAATTAGAAATGTTATGCGTTTCTCCATGGTGGGAATGTGCACTGCCTTTGGGGTTTACAGATGGTGTTCATCATCCACAGCTCCATAACATACCTAGCATCACCCACAATACACAACAGCCATACCATATATGTGGCCTGCTTTCAGTCTGCATGGTATCTATGTGTGTACTGCTCTGTGTAACCCACCTATGTGTGCATTTACCAACTAGATGACCCTGTGAGAAGTCCTCCAGCATGAGCCAGTGGTAAAGATTGGATGTTCAGTTCAGTGTAAAGGATGGATACATGAGAATCACTGCAACTGCTAGGGTGGTACACAGATACATCATATATAATGTTCTGATCATTACACACCACCTCACATTTAAGGTAGTGGATATCCTTCCTATTGATTATTTCAGACCCTGAGAAAGTGGGGCCTTGATAGCAATGTGGGTGCAATTTATGCCTCTTAAGACCCCAAGGAAATAGGTTACGGTGTAAAATGCCCATGTAGTGTTGGCTCTCTTTTCTGCAGTGATGGAGAATCAGGTATGCTTCTCCATGTGCTGCAGCATGATGTCAAAGCACTGGTGTAGGATATGTGAGGCTGACACCTGTTGGTGTAGGATATGTGAGGCTGACACCTGTGATATGTCTAATGTGTCTCCCAGTAGTCATTAAAAGGTCCATGCAGCTAAGGTGGTGAACATTCTTTTGTGCCCACTGGGATGGGTATTCCACATATCACCCCTGTTTCCTCTTAAGGGTGACACAGTTTGACTAGCGCCCGTGTGGTCTCCCTGTCCAGTACCTGCTGTTCTGTCAGGTGCTGGTTTATGAGGCAGTGATGGTATCTTCTTTGATGATGCTGATGGCTGCAGTGTGCAATGCAGACAGCATTGGCTCTGATGGCAGCCACTAACACATGTTGTTTGGCTTTAGCTGCTGCTTCTTCTAACATACCTGTAGAATACACCAAAACTCCCCAGTGTTCAGAAGAGGCTTACTCTGTGGAGCAGTCTGCTGGCTTAATACATTTCTGAATTACACTGCCATGTTTGGAGCTAACATTTGCATAATCCATGTACTTCATTTGCATCGGGTTCTTTATTCCCATAACATTAAGTGATCATTTGAATGAACTGCATACCATGCTATTTTTCACATTCACAGCCATGTGTTTCTGAATCACCCACACTCTGTGTGCTGCCACTGCTTGTGCTAATTTATTTAATGTATTTATTAAGTTTTGTTGACCAGAATTTTATCCTTAATTTTGGTCATCTTTGTTCCTGTGCATAATGTTTTGTTAGCATTTCATTTCTAAATGGTTTGTACTCGATATTCATTATTTATTTATTGTTATTTATTATTTGTTGACTGGGTTAGTGCCAAAAGCCTAGTGGCCTCTTTTCATGGAAGACCTCAGGTGGTATATAGACTACTAGGGGAAATTTGGCCATGGCAGTGGCAAACTTCCCCTATTCTTTTCAATAGGTGCCATGGCTTCTTTTACATCCACCAGAGCTACAACCAGCTGAAGCTGATGGGACCTCAGTTTAACATCTCATCTGATTTTCACTTAAAATAAAATGCCTTTTCCTTTTCTTTTTTTTTTTTTGTTTATTTTATTGTATTTTTGTGTGTGAATTCATACGAATGAATAAAGTTTGGTCTTTGATTAATGAAATTCATATGGCCCATTACCAAAACCACTCTTTTTTTTTTTTTGCGGAATTCTTTAAAATATTGCTTGCAATGTATGGTTGCAGTCACAGCTCTAAACTTTTTTACTCAAGAATCAAGGACAAAGTCAAAAATAGTGTGAGGACAAAGGCCCAAAATTAAATACATTTTTAAATATTACTCTAATCCACTTAGAACATTTAATAGAAAAACAGATTTTGCATCAAAATGCATTTTCTGAATCTGAGCAGTAAGCATGAAATTCTAATATCTAGTATTATTTACTGACTGTAATCCTCAGTGATTCCCCATAAAATTAAACCAGAAGGCACAGGACACAAATAGAAGGGAAAATCAAGGATGTTCTGCAAAATCAGGGACAATTGAGAGGTATGCTTGCAACTAATGACCACTACAAGTCAACATATGCCACTGTCAAATACTTGTTTCCTTTGCATTTTAAATGCACCTCAAAGATAATTGCTATCACAGTTATTTAAAGTTTATTGTTCTCTTCAGTGCTTAGCTATTTATTTTATGATGCTTAGTTCATTTTCAATTTTAGAGTGCAATTTACTAGCATTTTATACACAGGTTGAGTATTCCCATAGGGCTAATAACTTGTTTACCGTGTCACCGAATGGAAAGCAGATGCGTCTGTTGAAGTGGATGTCTCTTTTCAGTTTCTGTGTTGACTAGCAGTAACAGTTTGTAGGACACCCTTGGTCATTTTAAGAGCAAGAATCAAGCTGGTTAAATATCTGACCCATTTTTTTTGTAGTAAAGCCAGAAGTAACAATAGACATAAGAGCCCACAGAGACTTGCTTACATTTTATGAGCAATGTTACAGTATATCATTTACTTGTGCAGTAAAATGGTACTGCAGATTCTTACGTCTTTTCTTGTAGATCATTTTTACTGTGCTAAAAAATACTAAAAGACAATACAGCTCCCTCTTGGAGATATTACTTATGACTATAGCACATGCAGTACTATAAAGGGGGAGAGAAAAACTGCTGTGTTTTGGTCCATAAAAACGACTTTATTAAAGTCATATTTAAGGCTGTCTATTATATCTAAGACACTGTTGATACAGGAAGCAATACTTTTAATTAGAGACAATGGAAATATATGTAAATTTATGACGTAAACAGTATTTCAGTGAGAGAGAACTATTTGTGTTAAGTGTTTCCAGTATGGCTAGTACATCCAAGAATTTAAATTAAACAGTGAATGCTTTTACCTTTGATGCATGGACTAAATTGTTCCTTTTGCAGATGGATGTATTCAAGCACTTAAGCTCTTTTGTTCCAGCATGTGGTGTGTTGGTTCTACAGCATATATAAGTGAGCAGCTGAATTTCAGACTTCAGAAACAACAGTAGACTACTTCTGCATGTTAATTAGTATTACCTTTTTCACACATTGTGCACATTATGACTTTCAGCTTCTGCATAAAATAAATTACACATCTTATAAGCTGTTCATTTTCTCTTCACAAAGTGAATCAGTTTGTTTAAAGCTGTAGAACAGTGACTAGCAGAAAGCATCAGCATTTAGTGAGCTCTGAATGATATCAATTCTGTAATGGATTATTTGGACCAGATTCCAAAAGACTTTTACACTGAGAGCAGGTCTTTTAGAATCCAGCCCCCCCCCCCCCCCCCCCCATGTAAGCCTGTTTACAGATAGGTTTTACACTGAAGTAAATCACTTACACTGAGAGCAAGTCATTCGGAATCAGGGTAGACTTTCACTGAGAACAACTGATGTTATGTTGTCCTATCTCGCCTTTCTTCTAACTGGTTAGGTTCGGAACCGATCATCAGTTCCAACTTGGCCAGTTACTAAAGCTCGAGGTCTTTCACAGGCTCATGGCTGTATCCCTATCTCATCATGCTCTAGTACAACTCCCCAGATCTTGTTTGCCGCTAAACAGATCGCAGGTGTCCATCTTGGCTCTGGCTGCATGAAAAGTATATTTCTATTATTTACCTTATTTTTCTGTCTAATTTTACATATAATAGCTGTTGTAGCTAGGAGTTTGTTGTCGGTAGGAGTTTGTCGTTAACTGTCGTTTCACATTTGCCTTTTGCTGTTTGTTCTTGGCCATCATTTCATAGGCCTTGCTATCTCCTATCCTGGTTAAACTGTGTAGACCCGTTTAAGATAGAGGGCTAAACCTACTCATTTTAGTTAGAGAGCAGTCTTCGGTGTGATTTCTAGCGTAAGTAGTTTTCCTCACTTCTGTTTAAATAAGGGCATCAGCCCGTTTAAGTTAGAGGGCTGTCGCAGCCCGTTTTAGTTAAGGGGTAACCTTATTGTACTATCTCACTTCCCTGTTTAAAAAAAAAAGTGTGCTGGTTATTTCATATCTTTGATACTTTGAAATTTTAGATATTTAGATATTTAGACAGTGGTTGTAGCTATTGCCTGTTTGCTATTTTGTGTGTGTGGCTTGTTTGAACTGTGTTACCATGTCGAAAGATAAGGAATCTAAACCTTATGGTTTTAAGAAGTGCAGCAGTTGTAGTAAAAAAATGTCCATTACAGACTCTCACACCATATGTGTTTATTTGGGAGCAGTTCATCTACAGGAATCATGCTCTATTTGTCACTTGTTTAGTTCCAGAGTGTTATTGGGATGTAGGAACAAGTTGATAGTAAGAGGTCTGCTAAAGTCTCCCTTCCATGAAGCTTTGGAAGAAAGTCAGAGCTCGTCAGCATCAAAAAAATCTCCGTCAACCAAATCTGATAAATCAAAAAGATCTTCACCCTCTTCAGGACTTTCTGAACCAGCCAAAAAATTGACAAAAGTTATACTTTCGGCTCCAATCATCTCTACTTTGGAACTGACAGGGACTATTTCATCGGCACCAGTGGTCTCGGTGCTCATGGAATTTGAAATTAGGGCCCAGTCCCCTGAATTGGAACTAGTTGGTCCTATTCCTACAACCAGTCAGATCTCCCACCCTCTTCTCCAGGTTCTCCAGGAGTCTTTCAGACAATGATGTGGATAGGGTGGTATGTAGACTTCTGAAGACACCGACACTGGCCAAACTTCTTTTGGCTCCAACCCATAGGGATTTGGAG
Organism: Protopterus annectens; assembly: GCF_019279795.1. NCBI lineage: Eukaryota > Metazoa > Chordata > Ceratodontiformes > Protopteridae > Protopterus > Protopterus annectens. Next base: position 735,413,709 of record NC_056747.1, read on the forward strand.
ATAGCCAAGACTACCCTAATTACTTTAATTCCTCCTCCAAGCTGACCTAGGGCCAGAATGCTTGGAGCCATCTGATGTGGAACCAACAGTTTCGAGAACCACTCCGGTTTCTTCGGCACTGACTTCTTCTCCGACATCCTCGGGGGCATCCGAGGAGTCTAGGAACCAACGTTCTCCAGTCGGGTCAGGAGAGGGGAGTCAGATCTGACATTTGTCTGGTCTGAACTTCCCTCTTGGGGCTTCAACGCGGGTGAGCTCGACCCCTTCATCGGCTTCGGAGCCAACCCCCTTGGTGCCAGTGATTTTTTCTGGCTCTTCAGAGCTGGAGGGATTGTCAGATCAGGGGAGGGGGACTTTTGAGCTGATGAGGCACATGCTGTCTCCCCAGGCAGCTCCACTCAGAGGATCCAACATTCCTCCCCCTAAAGCACCGGCGTCTCTCTCTCTCTCTGCACCTCACCATCCACAGAGGTCTAGGCCTCAGGGTACACCATCAGGTGAAGCCCCCCCCCTTCTAAAACTTCTCCAGAATATGCTTCTGTCCCTCTGAAGAGACTCTGTAAGAGAAAGCACCTGGACTCCCTCGAGGAGTCAGTCACCTCAGACACAGACCTCAATGCGTTGGAAAGGTCCCCACGGTCGCCCTCTGAGGATGTCTTCTTCGCAGACATCCTAGAAATCCTTCAACAGAGAAGCGGCTGGAAGCCCATCAACCCTTCTGATGATGAGTCTGTTTACCTGGAGGCCTTTGGGTCTCCCCCTTCAGCCACTTGAGTGTCTCCGACATTCAACGAGCTCATATAACTAGTTAGTTGAAAGGCATGGGAGTCTCCATATGCAGTGGAGCCTGTCCCTAGGAGGCCAAATACATTTATCACAGCTCCTGCAGACAAGGAGTTTTTAACTAAAGGTGTTCCTGTCGATGCTATGCTGGTGGCAGCAGCCACCAAGAAAGAGCTCTCTGAAACATCCTCATCTGTCCATCCTCCAAATAAAGACTCTTGTATGATGGATAGATATGGGAAGCACATGTTTTCTTCTGTGACGTTTACCCTAAGATCGCTGAGTTATCTGATGCATTTTACAAGGCTGCAAAGGGATCTCTTGAAGAAGCTAGGAGATACTCTTCAAGGTACAGTAGCTGCAGGAATCTCTGACAAGGTATCCTCCCAGCTCTCCACCTTAAACTCTGTTGTTAACTCCTTCATGAGACTCATTTCATATGCAGCGGATGGAGTGAGTAGGTCAGCAGGTTCAGGAATTTCCTTACAGAGACATTCCTGGATGTGCTTATGCAACTTTGCAGAACCCTTCAAGTCGTCTTTTGTTAATGCCCCGTTTGACGGCTCATCCTTGTTCGGGCCAAAAATTAAGGAGACACTAACCAGGTATGACCAAGAAGAAAAGACTCTCTCTCTACCATTGGAGTCTGTTTTTCCGTACCTTCAAGACCTTACTCTAAAGGCCAGAAGGAGGGAAAGATGTGGTTCTGGAAATCCAAGAGACCTTTGCAGGACACACATGGTGATTCTTCCCCCAGGGGCAGAGGGGGAAACACTAATGGAAGATGCCGACCACTTGGCAGAATGTGTCCACAAAATCAGGGCAACAGGAATTTGTTATGAGGCAGGCCCTTTCAGCATTCCTGAAAGAAGGCCCACCTGTCCAGCTCTGGAGGTAGTCAGGGGGATGCTTATCTTTGTACCTAGAAGCCTGGCTAGAAATAACAAGACACAAGTGGGTACAAAGAATCATATCCAGAGGCTACTCCATACCCTTTTCTCTTCCCGTCCCAAACATAAAGAAAACACTGGATGTTCCACCCAGTCAAAGGGGTCAAGCAACCCTAGAAATTCAAAAGTTGCTAGACAAAAGGGTCATCCAAGAGGTCTCTGCAGACCAAATAGGATCCGGAACTTACTCAAGATTCTTTTAGTGTCAAAATGAACAGGGGACTGCAGACCAATTTTGGATCTCAGCAAATTGAACAAATCAGTAAAAAAGACCAAGTTCCAGATGGTCACACTGCAGTCAATTCTTCCTTTCTTGAGAAAAGACAATTGGATGTCCTCTATAGACATCCAGGATGCGTACTACCACATAAAGATGGACAAGCCATCCAGGAGTCATTTGTGCTTCTGGCTGAGAGCCAGCCATTATCAGTTCAGAGCTCTGCCCTTTGGTCTCACTATGGCCCCCAGAGTGTTCATGAAATGTATGGCAGTAGTCAAGGCTCACCTGAGACGTCTAGGATTCCAGGTGTTTCCATATCTAGATGACTGGCTCCTGACTGCCACCACCAAGCATCTATTATTAGAGGCCAGAAACAACACGTTATTCCTTTGCTCTCACCTAGGCATCACGATAAACTACAAAAAATTTGCCTTGTTGCCATCGCAACGTATCATATTTATTGGAGCAGACATAGACACTGTAAACATGAGAGCAAAATTACCCACAGAAATAGTTTCAGTTCTGAGGCAACAAGTCTTCAACTTGATCTACAGGAAAAGAGTAAAGGTAAGAACTGTTCTAAAAATCCTGGGGACCATAGCAGCAGCTATAACTTTAGTTCCTCTAGCATGCATGCACATGAGAATTCTAAAATGGCTACTTTCCACTCAATGGTCCTTACAGGAACTACCCATGTCTCACCAAATTCTGTTAATGGAGTCATGCAAGAAGGACCTTTGCTGATGGCTCCAGTCCACTCATGTGACATCAGGTCAACCCTTTCTTCCACCACAGCCAGTTGTAACAGTAACCAAGGACGTTTCCCAGATAGGGTGAGGGGGCATTATATGGGCAGGACAGTTCAAGGTACTTGGCAGGATCATGAGCCCCATTTGCATATCAATGTCTTAGAGATGAGAGCAGTGCTTTTGATGTTGTAGGCACTGCAAGACTCTCTTCTGCTAAGGACAATTGCGATTCAGACAGACAACATGTCAGTTGTTTGGTACATAACAAGGAGAAACCAGGTCTTAGCCCCTATGTCAAGAGGCACTCAGAGTATGGCAGTGGGCGATCTCCCAATGCTTTCTCATAGCAAAGCACATCCTGGGAAAATCCAGCATGATAGCAGACAAACTCAGCAGGGAAATTCTCATGCCTCACGAGTAGTCCCTAAAACAAGAAGTAGCGGAAAGGATCTTCCGCAATTGGGGTCAGCCTTGCTGCAGTCTTTTTGCCCCATCCATGAATGCCAAATGCAGCAGCTATTTTGCCCTGATCCCCCCCTCCAAGGGGAGTCACCAAGGGACACACTTGTACATGATTGGCCCTCGGGTTTCCTTTATACTTTCCCTCCTTTTCCTTTGATACCCAAGGTTCTTCAGAAAGCCAGCTTATTGGGAAGCAAACTGATACTCATTGCACCATATTGACCTCATCAAAGCTGGATCCCCTTCCTTTGGCCTCATCTTCAGGAGGAGCTGTGGATCCTGGACCTAGGTTCCAGACCTTCTGACTCATTGGTCGGGAGCGCTCCATCCTTCCATTCAAACCCACAAACTGACAGCTTGGCTCTCCAATTCCAAATATAACCAGGCCCCCTAACCTCCCTCATTCAGTCAAAAATATCTTGATATCTTCTCATAAAACCTCAACCAGAAGTTTGTATATCAGCAGATGGAAAAAATTTTCCTCCTGGGCAATGTCAAAACATATTGACCCCTATTCTGCTCCCATAACTACGATTCTTGAATTTCTGGCTGATTTATTTAATGAAGGAAGTTCTTTAAACGACATCATTTCCTGTCTTGGCGCTCAAAATACACTTGAAAATAGCAAATGGCCGACTACTCGTGAAGATATCGTGCAGCAAATGGCTGACCCTTTCCCGCTAGACAACTGATCAGTTGTCTAGCGGGAAAGGGTCAGCCATTTGCTGCATGATATCTTCACGAGTAGTCGGCCATTTGCTATTTTCAAGTGTATTTTGAGCACCAAGCAGGAAATGATGTCGTTTAAAGAACTTCCTGTACATATTTAAAATGCTTTTTGGCGCCTTTCAGTGATGTTGTTCTGAGGAAGCTGCTTCTTGTTTGTAGCGGTGAAAACGCATTTTATTTTAAAATAAATTGGCGTTCAAGATCTTTGGAGTATTTTTGTGGAATCTTTCGGTGTGTCTTGGATTGGTACTCGCACCTCACGTTTTGGTTTTGCTTGTTTGTTCTTTTGCACTTGGTTTGTCATTTGTAATATAAATAGAACATGTTGAAGGGATAGGTATCTTTCTCAGAGACTATCCCTATTCTGGGACAAGCTTTCCATCCATGAGAAACAGAATTCATCCCTGACCCTATTCAAATGCAACCTGGGCCAGTGGATGTGGAATCAGAAATTTACCCCTGGACTGGCACCCCCCATTGGACAGAAGCAACTTGTAAATGCTCTGCCACCTAAACAGACCTTTATCCCCCTGGGTAATTTATACTGTCATCTACAAATGGGAAAACATGGCTATTATTAAAAAGGCGTCCTAAGGCTGTTAGCATCATAATTGCCTATGAACCTATTAATATAGTTAACTTTTTATATGTTTACATCACATAGAGGTATCAGTTTGACAATAATCTCTGATAGGAAATTAAGCTGCAGGAAATGTATGCAACATTACTTGGACTTTCATTTTTGCCTGGCTTCTGCCCCCTGTTTTACTGTAGGTTAGCTCATAATACAAACAAATAAATAATAATACTCAAAAATAAAGAAGAGGAAAAAGAAGAAGAGCACCAGGTTTAAATTTTTTTCTTTTATTTTTCATAAGGACATTCTTTTTTGTGGGAAATGGGGCATTACATACTCATTCACAAATATGAAGAAAGCAAAAGGCTAAGAAATAACTGCATAACTGCCTTTTACTTTGATTAATTAAAGAAATATAAGTACTACAGTGACGTGGTTATGAGTATCATTCTCTATGGCTAAGAAGATGAGTTGTTTAATAGGAAGAATAGAAATAAGGGAGAAAAATAATCAAAGGATATGAAATAATATCCAATCAAATGAAAGAAATGGGGGTGAACATTAAGCAGATACAAAAAGTATGACTAAGTTATTTAGTAATCAAGAAACATTTTGATTCAGAGAAAAAAATAAGAAACCAATACCAAATTAATTGGGATCAAAATTAAATGTGGTCTAATAGAAAAAGAAATGAGAAAAAGTCCAACTGAAAAATTTCCCCAAGGCATGTGATCGAAGACATGGACAGCAGAGGAAGCATTTAAATATCCTACCATATTTTTATTTGCTGAAGAAATATATCATTCATTGGATGCTTCATTTGGCTTTAGCAATGTATATATCAAGTCAAGGATTGAAAAAGAGAATGAGCTATCAGTGAACACGTCTAGTTAACATTCTTCTGAGACAGAAAGTTAATTTTCTGGATGTGGCTAATACATGGATTCTGAATCAGATGGTAGCCTTCAAATATGAGTGAAAATAAACCAAACTCAGTTTGCCAAAATGAAAATCTACAGAGGCACTGAAACAGTAAAATATGTAAAAAGATGAAAAACTGATCAGGGAAGATGAATATAAATCAGAATATATTAATATGGCAAATAGAGAAACTTAAATTGTCAGAAAAGAAAACGTTTAAGGAACGAATCATAAATAGTTTCCTTGTAAGAGCAGTGATGCAAGAGGAATGTAAGAAAAGAAGAATATCAAACAATGGGAGATAAAACCATCTTGGAAAGAGAATGATCATTAGAAATACTTCAGCATATCATATAACAGCTTATCCAAGGGACATAAAGTCTAAAATTATAATAATATAAATATAGTAGGCAAAACGCAACAGGCACATGTTGTGTCTCTAAGAAATGTGCTTGACAGGCTTAAGCAAAATGGAACTAAATTGATCAAAGAGAAATGTGAGCTTGACAAATATATATAAAAATTTTATGGGCTCATATTTTCAGTAAAAGGAGTGCACCAGATTCACAACAAGGTTAGGATTTTATATAATTTGTTCCCATCAGTTAATGCAAAAGAATTGACAAATTTGCTATGCACAGTTAATTGTATCTTTAAGATTCATCAAAGATTTAAGCAATATTATTGCTTCTTTGAAAGGATTAATAAAAAAATATATTCATTTTGAATGGGCAGAGATAGTTAGAAACCATGTGATTAGTTACAGCAAAGTGTCAATTTGCATATTTTGATATTATAGTTAAGCCCAAAGCGTGAACTGTTCTTATATACTGCTGTAAGTTCATTAACCCTGGCAGTAATTCTAGGTAAAGTGCAAGTTGACAGATAATGATAGCTTGATCACAGATCAATGTATGAGTACTATATTTGCAGACCAAACTGAAGTTCTTGCTATAGCCTGAACATGTGAACATTTTCACATATATTCATTTTGGAAAGAGTTAAATTAATAACTGAGTCACAAAATACACAAAGCCATGTTTAACTAGTTGAAGCTAAAACCACCACTCAGAATTGGAAGATATTCAGTAAGACTAAAGCCAGGTGTTTAAATTTCAATTTAGAATGAACATTTCTCATTTTTCATAGCCTTCCTACAAGCCTGATCTTCTAAGAAAATGAGTCTTTGACCAGAACAATAAAATTAAGAAATATAAAACCTCCTCTGTGTTTTTCTTAGCCCATGCCTCCTGCCCAAACATTATGGAGTCCCTCTGCATTAAGGCAAACACCATTCTAATAGAACACTTCAACTATTCTTCCATTAATTGGGAGACTTATACGTCCTCAAATATGTGGCCCCAGAAATGTATAGACTTCACCAGGGCAAACTCTCTGGACTAGTTAGTCTGCAACCTCCCAACCAGGAGCAATAACATTTTGGAATTGATTCTTATCAATATAGGGCCGGCTTTGCTCTCCACCAATTTTAACTTTTTTCCTGGTCAAATTGGATAACAGATCAGTCACATTCACCTTAGGACTGAAACTGGAAGCATCTTCCAGTGCCATGGTATTCAGAGATTATACCAAGGCTAATCTATTAAAACTGAATGATGATCTCACTAAATTCAAAAGCCCCTTCCATTTTGATGACTGCACTGCTTATGTAAAATCCATTATTGTCAAATTCTAGACACATGTAAATAGCTCCATATATGCATCTGTCTTCCTTCAGAAGTAAATACAACACCACATTTAAAAATAACCCTGTATGTTAGAACCCTGATATAAATAGGCTTTATAATAAAAGAAAAAAATAATCGCATGCAAAAATAACTTTAACTCTCAAGATGTTTTTGCCAAACTTAACAAGGAACTTCTGGACCTTAATCAAATCTACAAACCCAGATATGAGATAAAAATAACTACATAGTTGAAGGACAACAACAAAGCATACGTTATGTTAGAAATCTCTAAAACAATGCCCAGCACTGAGAAAAGCTAAGAGCAATGGATATCACATGCTCAGACCAAGAGGCTATAGATAATCTACTAGCAGACAAATTTAGCTGAAACTTCACCCTCTCCCCTCCCATAATCTCAGGTCACATACCTGCATCTATACTCTCCCTTAAATCTCCCTAAAACAAGTCATCAAGGTGCTAGCCAAAGCCAAGAACACAACCTTTATGCTGCTGCATAACACAGGTGCATAGGTTCATAGGTAAGTACTAGGCTAGCTGCCATTGTGGGCCATTTTACAACTGACAACTTCCATTTAGGTGCTTGAATTAACCTAGCCCCCTTAGTTTTAGATTGACCTGAACCATCCTATGGTTGATAATTATATATTACCCCTAGTAAGAATTACTAGGATCATACCATATATAATTTGATTGGACCTATGCATGGGATAAAGCATTTAGGAGCTGCCTCTGTCCATTAGTAGTACAAGGGGCAGTCCTGGGGTGAATCTTCTATTTCCCATCCATAGATCTATGTCGAGCTTGAATATGGACATGAATAAGCTGTGTTTTACATGGATGAGGAGTCTGTTCCAGAGCTGCTTACTGGTTACTCAGGAACATGACTTGTCAATCACACCACAGATGTTATTCAATATCAGCTTCCAAACAGGCTTCATACCAGATGAATGGCTGAAAATAAAACTCATCCACTTGCACAAAGACGGGACATAAACAGACACAGGTAATTATAGACCTATAATCCTAACCAGACTCATCTGTAAGGCTATGGAAAGAATCACTGAGAAATTAATAAATAAGGATATAGGTATCCTACAAATCATAGACCCATGTCAGTTCAGATTCATCAAGGGCAGATCCTGCTCACTTAACCTGGTTGACTTCTTTGAGAAAGTTACTGAAGTGATGCATGAGGGAAAATCACTACAAATCAAAAATTTAGACCTTGCAAAGAAAATCGCCACCTTCCCACACTGAGGTATCATAAAAAACTCTTCTTGCTAAATATAAATTCTTATGCATCACATTGGATAACAAATGGGCTCAGAAATAGTACCCAGGAAATTAGGATCAATTCCCCCATGGCTTCCGCTGAAAATTGGCTTGTTCCAAGTCGGACTTTCCTGGTCAACAAATGTTAAATAAAATAAATAAAATAAAATAAATCTCTACCTCCTCCAAAAGTCGAGCTACTAGAGGTGCAACCCAAGGTCCAGTCCTTGAGGCATTCCTTTTTGACACTCGTATTCTGTTACTAAGAAATGGAATTCTATCCATCTGCAATAGTGCAACCTCTGACCTCTCCAACTTCAAACACCTACTAAAAGAGAACCAAACAAAGACTTGGTTCTGCTCCTGTACTAGTCCATTCTGAACTAGTCCCTCCACCAGCATATTTCTAACTTCTTACTCATTCCTTCTGTCTGAACATTGTCAATCTATTTCTTTGATAAAGAACAAATATAATTTTGTCTAGACTGTAGGCTATGTTATCTAGTTATCTTTGCTTCAAAGTGTGTACTCAGCATGTTTAATGTAATGTCTATGAACTGCAACTTGTGAATTCTTTAACTGTTATCAATGTCCTTTTTTCAGCTTTTTTTATCTATACATATTTTTGCATGTATGTGTAAGTTCACATTGTCTGAACTGAAGCTGTGAATTTTTTACTTAGTTAATATGAGATTCTCTGGTTCGATTCTTGGCTGGGGTGCCTTCATTGTTGAGTCTGCATGTCTTCCCTGTGGTCACGTAGGTTTCCTGCGGGTGTTCCGGTTTCCACCCACATTCCAAAGACATGCAGTCGGCAGATTGGACACTAAATTGTCTGTAGGTGTGAGTGGGTGTGTGAGTGAGTGTTAAGGATGAATTACTGAGGCAGAGCTAGCCACCAGGTGGTGTAAACCTTGGCTCAAGATGATTGTCACTTTTGAAAGTGACGTCCCTGACCTCATGTGAAAAATGGGAAAAGGGGGTTGAGGATGGATGGATGGATTGTGTTCTTCTGTATTAGGTTTTGTAATAATTTTTGTTATTTATCTGTAACCATACTATGTCAATGCAGAGTTCTTCTTACCAGGCCTCTGCTGAAAATGGGATATTGTCCCAGTTGGACTTCCCTGATAAACAAATGTCAAGTAAATAAAATAAATAACAAATTAAAATGTTAAAGATTTATGGAAGACCACATTTGCAGATGACTGTAAACAGATCCCAAAATTAGGGATCTGGGAACCTATGCCAATGAAATGTATTGTTAGAAAGTCCTTTTTCATCACACAACTTATATCTAAAGGTATGACATTCAGGTGCATGGATGTAATCATTAGAATATACTCAGATCACATCAAGTTGATCTTTGAACATAATGCCCCATTCTGTATGTACCCAAACTAGAGAAACAAAATGCTTTCTCAATAAAAAGAGCCTAAATCACAAAAGCTACACAGAACCTCTCAAAGCCTTGCTCCTCTTCTCAGTATAATACATGCTATTAAGAGTTGACCTTTGCCTCACATATAGAGACTCAACAGACGTTCTTCTGTCAAACCTGTGACACATTTGCAAGTCCAGTGATAGCATGGACACACACACTTAAGGGATATCAGTCTCTTTTGCAATATACATAGAACATGTCAGAGGGTTAGGTATGTATCTCAGTGAATACCTCTTTTGTGGAGCAGTCTTCCACGCCACATAAAGTGAGGTACTTCTCTTAATCTATTCAAATGTAATTTGGACAAACTGATGGAAAACTGCAAATTTACCCCCAATTTAGCACCCATGTCCCTCAGGCTAGGGGAAACAAGTAAATGCCCCACCATATCCTTGTTCTGACCTCATTTGGATTATTCATATGCAAAACATAAGGACTAAAAACTACCATGGGAATGCAAGGCTAGGATTCTTAAGATCCGCATAGATCCGTAACCTAGTAAGTACTTATGAACCTATGTAAAGTTCAAATGACACGTAAGAAATGTATTTTAAGAAAAGACATTTAACTTTACCAATGGATATGAACCAGGACAGTTTTAGCCATGCTGTGCAAAGAAATATGAAAGTTTCAATGCCTTAACCAGTCACTGCTCTTTCCTGAAACTAGAGAAAAATCTTTGATGATTTAGACTTTAGAACTGGGACAAGACACAATGACCAGTGTAGTAATGACATATTATTTAAAATGACTTTGTCAATGAAAGATTCTGCCCAGAAGATAAAACAGAGTTATAAAGAAATGTGTTTGCTTGAAAAGCTATTGTGCCATAACCCAAAGATTTTGTTTTAATAGGATTTTGGACAATACTAAGCATAGACATATATGTTGTCATGTCTAACATATTTTACATATTAATTGTTTTATAATAATTAATTTTATTTCAGGAGTCTATAAAAATATTTTTTCATGTATTTTTAAAATAAATGTAAAAATAATTAATTTTTATTGCTCAGAAGTGTTGTTCAAAAAAGGATGTAATATTGTGATAGCCTACCATATTATAATTGGGGGTTGGTATTATGGTTAAGGTGATTATCTCACAGTCACAAGGTACTGAGTTTGATTCTCAGCGATGAAAGGGAAATTGGTGAATCTTAAAATGGCTCACAAGGGAAGCTAGCCTAAGTTCTTACCCATGAACCTATGAATAATAATAAATGATTTACCTATGTTAAATTGTATTACTGTACTTTGAGCTACTGTTCACTGATTTTCCTAAATAGCAAACTTGTAAATCAAAATTGCAATAAAGATGTGTTTTTGGCAAGGGTAAGCCTCAGGGTACCCCTATGTGGAGTACAAAAGACTTGATCCTCATATTCCCCTTGGTTATATAACTCTCAAGTCCATGGTTGTACAACACTGGAAAAAAGTGACAAATGTCAGTATAGTACACAAAGGTCCTGTACAACAAAAATCTACAATTTTTAGTGAACCACAATTAAATAAATACAAAGATAAGCTTCTCAATGTAAGTATACTTGTCTGAGTTTGGATTGCCCAGCTATATGCATTAAAAAGAACTTAGACTGATATTGGGTAAATAAAAGTTTAAGTTTTAGAGTTTAAGAGTGTAGAGGTGCAAAAGACCCCATCTTAAATATTTACTCAGCAGCCAGTCTCATTCATAGATACAATCTGCAAGGATGTTGCCTCTTGGAAGTCTTGGACTCATTGACTAACATGAGTAACGTGTAAGTGGAAAGTTGTGAAAGTGCAAGTTTGTGACTGGTAGAGCAATTAGGAAGAGTCACACATAGCAAATGCATTAGTGAATAAAGCTTGTGGTTACTTACTATACAGCTCCTGGCTAATTACTTCAGAATTTGCAAAAAAGACGATTAGGTTCATAGGTTTATAGGTGTGTACTAGTCTAATGGCCCTGGAGCCTTTACAAGCCTAGCCATAGGATTACTCTGGCATAGTGCCACTCGACCTTAGTTCCCAGTACCTCTGTCGAGTAGAGCCACTGGAGTTTTCCCCAGGGTGAATTTTCTGTTTCGCATCCACTCATCAAGATTTCTCTTGAAGAGAATCAGCGAGGTGCTTTGCTTGACATGTATGGGAAGTCTGTTCCATAGCATGGGCAGTCTCTGGGTTATGAATCTGTCCCTCCAGCATGCTCTGTTAATTGTGGTAATGAGGTTGAGGTCTCTGGAGCCTGTGGTGCGGAGGGATTGGGATTTCTTTAGATGTAGCATTTCTAACAGAGCTGGGTCAGACATGGCTTTGTAAGCCAAGCAGAGATCGCCTCTAAGTAGGCGATATGAGACAGCGAATAGTTGGAGTTTTTTGAGTCTGTCCATATAGGACAAGTGTTTAAGGCCTAGGATCCTCTTTGTAAGGTACTTTTGTGGCCTCTCCAGTTGTTGCCGGTGTCTAGTGAGGTACATGCCAAATGGGGCATTGTACTCAATGACTGGCTTAATGAGGGAAGAGTAAAGGGAGACAATGACCTCTTTCTTCCTGGATACAAAACTCTTAGTGATGAGATGTGCCACATAGAAGGACTTCCTGACCACAGTGGCAATGTGGTGATCAAAAGTGAGGTTGCTGTCAACCTGTGTTCCCAGATCTCTTATAACACTTTCTGTGTTCAGTAGACTACCATCAATGTTGTAATTCATGGGAACCATGTTTTTCCCAATGTGGATGATGACACATGTTTTGGCATTGAGCTTAAGGCCATGGTTCTGACACCAGTTATTGGTCTCAGTGAGGCCATTCTGTAGGATGTCAACATCACTTGGGGAGTTAATATTAGCTCCCAACTTGCAATCGTCTGTGAACTTTGTCAGCCAGAGTCCCTTCATGTTGGCCTGGACTTCAGAAAAGTAGATACCAAACAGGAGAGGACCCAGGACTGAACCCTGTGGGACTCCAGTCGTGACTAGTTGGCAGTCTGACTTGGAGTCAGCTACTTTCACACTGTGGGTTCTGTGAGCCAGTTTGCAACCCACCTAGTGATATAGGGGTTGATGCCAAGCTTAGTGAGTTTTTCTATGATTCCTGAGTGGGAATGGTATCAAAAGCCTTGGCCAGATCAAGGTAGGCTGTATGAACCGCCTTGCCTTTATCCACAGCTCTGGTGACTGACTCAAAGAAGTCGACTAAGTTGAGCAGGCATGATCTACCCTTCACAAAACCAAACTATGTGGGATCCAGAGTTTGGAGATTCCCTATATTCTTGTTTATTAGGTCCATGATGTTGCGTTCCATAGCTTTGCATATCAGACTCATCAGGCTAATGGAGCAATAGTTCCCAGGATCTGTAGTCACTCCTCGTTTGTGGAGAGGGATGACTGTAGCAGTGCACCATTTGATAGGGACAAAGCCTGAGGTGAGGCTGTGATTGAACAGGGCACACAGGTGAGATGCCAGTTCACTCTGTAGTTCATGTAGAACACAACCAGAGATATTGTCGGGTCCCATAGAAGCTGTATTCTTGGCCTTGGACAGTGCTGTTTTAACCTGTGCAGCAGTAATACTGAGTGCCTGGCAATCTACCGGTATTGTGATAGGTCCTTTGGGGGTGGGGTGGGGGGAGAGGGGTAAAGTTGGCACTGAATCTGTCGGCCAGTATACTGGCAATATCTGTTGGCTCTGTATAGGAGGTACCATAGTGCAGTAGCTCAGATCAAATCTGGGTATTGCCATGGAGATTCTTTACATAACCATAGAAGGTCTTTTGGTTGTCTTTACTATCTGCTGCAATTCTGTTTTCATAGCTAGCTTTAGAGGATTTGATGAGGGATCTCAACTTTTTATTGAGGCTGATAAGGGAGTTTTTCCAGTCTTGTGACTTCACCTTATTCCACATCAGTTTCCTTCTTCTGTTGTAGAGTTTGTTTATGGCAGGAGACCACCAGATTGGCTTCCTTGTTTTGGAGGAGAGCGTCTTGGTTCTATTGGGTATGGCGAGATCCATGCATTTGTGTACATGTTCGTACAGTGCATTGGTGTATGATTCTGCAATCACACAGCTATTCTCCATTTGCATGGGTGCTGTGAAGTTAGCCACCTCTGTTTTTAGGAGCCCAAAGTTAGCTTTGGAGAAGTTTTTCATGGTGGTTACCTTTGAGGGGTGGCGGGTGGGAGGTATGTGGATTTCCATGGTGATTAGTTTGTGGTCAGATCTAACCAAGGAGGAGCTGACTATTGGTGTAGAGCAGCAGTCACCCATGTTAGTAATGACCAGGTCAAGGATATTGCTACCTTTAGTGGGGGTAAGAATGAGCTGGTCCAGGGTGTTGGAATTAATGAACTCCAGGAAACATTGGGCAAGTGTATCAGTACATGAGTAGTTTATCCAGTTAATGGAGGGGTAGTTGAAGTCGCCTAATAAGAGAGTGTTATGTTGGATCCTAATATTCTCCAGGGTGCTTAGGAACATGGAGTGTGAGTCTTAGGACATGGTTGGGGACATATAGCAGACTATGACCTGAATCGCTGTCTTACCCAATGTTAGCTGCACCTGAAGTATCTCTGATGCGTTATGTTGGGCTACCAATCTGGAGGTGTGCACATCCTTTAGGAATATGGAAACGCCACCGCCTTTGGAGCTTCGGTCCAAGTTCTGGGGCTGAAAGGTGTGGAATGAGTTATAGCCTGGTAGTGCAGGGGTGCTTTCTGCTGCCTTGAACCAGGTCTCTATTACAGCACAAATGTCGATGTTCTCCATTTTAAGGAGTGCTTCGAGCGAGTGCATTTTGAGATTTAGACTTCTAACATTGAGCAGCATGACCCTCAGATTGCATTTGTTTGTAGCTGTTATGGTGGTAATTTGGTCTTTGGAACATCACTTAAAAAAGGCACAACAGGGGTGGCAAGAGCCTTGGCCAGTACCTGGAAGCCCAGAGGTGGCAGATGCAGGCCATCTCTGGCAAACATCGAGGTCAGTCAATAATGTCATCCCAGGCAGACAGATACTGGATCCCCTTAGAATGACACCAGAAACTTAGCCAATTGTTGAAATCAGTCATTTTCTGCTTGTACTTGCTATCATTCTGGGTGATAGTAGGATGCTGCTCAGGGTTAGGGTCATACCCGCCTGGGCTACATAGTCTGAGAGCTCCTCCATGTCTCTTTTCATGTAGTCCAGAGAGGTACATCTCACATCTCACATGTACAATGACAGAGTCATATTTGTACCTGTTGTTGAGGGACCTGAGTGCATGCGTTATGTCGTGGATCCTGGCACCTGACAGGCAGCTGACTGTTACTTTCTCCTTATTCATCCTAGTGAGTGGGACATCAGTGTGCCTCACTATCGAGTTACCTATGAATAGTGTTTTGGGCATGCTGTTTTGCCTTAGGGGCTTTGGTTGAGTGGCACACTGTTTAGCAGAGTTATGTGTCTTGTGATTAGTGTTGTGTTGTGGTGTTCAAATGCGGTTCTGTCTTGGAGGTCTCTACTGTTTGAGTAGATTTTTATTGAGAGCCTCCGTGAAGGTGTGTGTGTGGTTTGTGTTTTTATGTGAAGGCAGTGCTGGTGTGTGTAGTGGAGGGCTATGTGTTCCATGTGGTGTGGTGCAAGTGTTGACCTTCTCCTCTTGACCAGCTATTCCAGTCTTGGCTAGAGAGTGCGTGGGTTCCAATTTGGATATATAAGTTCATTTCTTGTAAGTCTGAGTGTTGGAAGGTAAGAGGAGAGGGTTGTCGATGTACATGAGGCAGTTGCTACATTGCCTCAGGATGCCCATTTTTACCAGGTTAACAGGAGAAAGCACAGAGAACTGACCTTTAGACATGCCTGGAGGGGTGGGCATTGACAATAAGTACTGGATCTGTTTCCTTGTAGAACATTTAGTGCTGGTAGCACTTTTGTGTGCTACAATAATTGCTACAAGAAGTCTGGTAAAGTGCTAGACTAATAAGCTAGTATAAGTGCAGGAGAGGAGAAAACTAGTAGATCTAAGGGAAAAATTGAAGAGCAGACTCTGGCACTGCTCAGAAGCTTACAAACAGTCCTGGGTACATCAAGCCTGTATCTGGACTAGACTAGTTACAAGAAAGGTGGGAAACAAGCGCAAATGTGGGCTTTTAAACCAGAAAGTTGAGAGAGATGGAAAAATTGTCCAAATGGCCAATAAACTACAATTTCTGGCCAGGAACCACTCCTCTTGTGGTAGATAGGCTACTTAGTGCTTACCACTCCCACTGATAAGCTAGAAGGCTTCCATCCAACACAGAAAGGCTTGGGGGGCTCAGGAGCTTACAAACAGTCCTGGATACAGCAAATCTGTATCTGGACTAAACTAGTCATTGGAAAGGGGGGAAACAAGTGCAAATGTTGGCTTTTAAATCAGGAAGTTGAGAGAGATGAAAAAACTGCCCATACGGCCAATAACTACAATTTCTGGGTTAGAAACCACTCCTTATGTGGTAGATAGGTTACCTAGTACTTACCACTCCCACTGATAAGCTTGAAGGCTTCCCTCCAACACAGACAGGCTTGGGGGGGCTCAGGAGCTTACAAACAGTCCTGGATACAGCAAATTTGTATCTAAACTAGACTAGTTACAGGAAAGGGGTGAAAAAGCTTAGAATTTTTTTTTGTTTTACTTTAGTAAAGTGGAAAAGGAGAAAGCTGGAACAGAAGACAATTCAATGTTAAGAATCTAAGTGGGTTGGCTCTCTCAAATGTTCTCTCTCTATTAGGTAGAATGAATTAATGACACTAGACTGGGAGGAATGTCCCGAATCAAATATACAGTATGGGCGGGCAACTGCAAGTATAAGAACAAGACAACAATAGAGAAGGCAGGTGGGAAACTATTACAGCTACTAGCTGTAGCCACTAAATGAAAGTTTTAAACAGATAAAGGAGCAAAGAGACTCTAAAAAATGCTTTTAACTGCAAACAAATCAGTTATATGATACCTGACTAGAACACAGAAACCTCAAAAAAATGCACAGAAAGGCACAGATATAGCACTCACAAATAGAAAATACAACTCTCAGTATGAAAAAGTTTACAGTTAAGTAATTCAGTAAACATGCAATTAGAGTAATGAAACAGTATCTAGCAATGAGAAATACAGTTAAAACAGTATAAAACAGTACATAAATGCAGTGAAACAGTACTAAAGCTTTATAACAGTGAAAAATGTAGTAGATTAACTGTATAGCACAATTATAAGTGTTACAGAAGTGAAGTTCAATGAAATGAGTGTAAGAAATAACTTATTCTGCTCTTGGTATTTTAAGGAATTTCTGCTTAGTCCCAGTAATGAATCACCATCTGCAGCCTGGTAAATACAAGCACAACTCTTTGCAGATACAGGGTTTATATACCAAGGAGCACAAATTACTAAGCAGGTCTACTAGCCCCTGCTGTTACCCAATCACTCGTGCTACAGAAGGTCAGGAAACCTGTTACTTTCAATAATAATGAAGACAACACACTATCAGCAGAAAATGGCTGCCAGAAACACAGGAAAATCAACAAACAAAACTACCAGGTCTTGACAACAGCAGGCCTCCATCAAGATTATGCAACCTGAGTAGAACACAGAAACCTCACAATAAATGCACAGAAAAAACACTCACAAACAGAAAATACAAGTGTCAGTATGAAAAAGCAGTTTACAGTTTAGTAATTCAATAAAAATGCAATTATAGTAATGCACAATATTACAGCTACTAGCTGTAGCCACTAAATGAAAGTTTTAAACAGATAAAGGAGCAAGGAGACTCTCGAGAATGTTTTTAACTGCAAACAAATCAGTTTGATACCTGACTAGAATACAGAAACCTCAAAAAAAATGCACAGAAAGGCACAGATAGAGCACTCACAAACAGAATATACAACTCTCAGTATGAAAAAGCAGTCTGATTTTGAGCATGTGCAGTGTTGTGTTGACACTTAGCCTTTTTCTCTTGATGTGAGTAGGCTTTTTGCTCTGTAGTAGAGTTTGTAAATTAAATGGTTTTCTTTTAAAAGACAGCCAGCCAAAATTATGCAATTTCGTCTGCATAAACGTCTACTATTTCAAGTTGCCTGCATTCCATCTGTGCTATGTATTGTGACGCCAACCACTGCTACCAATATGTGATGGCCACCAATATGTGACTTCCCCATGCTGGGCCAGTAATCAAGGAGCCTGAATCCTCACCACTGACACCAGAGAGGGACGTGCACTTGGAATACAAATGGATACACTAAGTATTTCCAGATGGAGAGCTCTCTGCATCAAGTACAATTTCCCTTAAGAGCACACAGGGAACACACTCAGTCTGAGGTCTGGATGTCTCTATATTTGACTCCCTCCAGGTCTCCAATAAGACTCCCTACTGGTACAGCTGTAGGCTTAGGTCCTCAGCCGAGTGTCCAAGCCAAGTCCTCCAGCACTCTCTTTGTGAACCCAATGCGTTGTGTCCCTGCCCCAAGTAGCTGGCACACACACACACACACACACACACACACACACACACACACACACACACACACACACACACACTCTTTAAGATTTAATTTACACACACACACACACACACACACACACACACACACACACACACACACACACACACACACACACACACACACACACACTTTTTAAGATTTAATTTACACACACACACTGACATTCTTTAAGATTTAATTTTCACACATACACACACACACACACACACACACACACACACACACACACACACACACACACACACACACACACACACACACACAAACACACACACACTTGGAAAAGGCTGGCATAGATTACCTGCTCTACCAGCTTTGTTCAGACTATAAGGTAGATTCACTGCTACTAGTCAGTTACTATAAGACTCTTACAAAGGATATCTATTTATGTGGTGCAATATTAATACTAAATGCAAATGATAGTAGTTGACCAAGACAGTGAGGCCTTCTGGAGTGGCTCACAGAGTGTCACCAAATAAATATAAGTACTTTCAAAGGTTAGATACTTTCTACAAGGACCAGTCACAATAAAAGTTTCAAATATATTTAATAATAAATAATAAAAAAACATGAAAATACTGAGTATATATTTACACTAAACCACAGAGTTAAGATAACAGGAAATGTTGAAAAGAACCGTGATGGACAGACTCAGACAAATAAAGAAAAACAATATCTAAACTAAGCTTCACTATATTCCTGACTAATATAAAATAATTACTGTTCCCTAGTTAAGTTACTTGCTACAGCAAGGCAAGATGATATGGGTGAGTTCCCCAAAACAGAATACTCAATACTCTGAGATTTCTCTTTGTAATATCTAAAATATAATTTCCAATAATGCTGGCAGAATGACCTCATCTGGTCACCTAACTCTAGGTTCTCGCAGTATTCCCCTTTGAAGCTGAGACAAGAATTTAGCATAGATGGCTACAATACACATCTAAATGTTTATGGCAGTGCCTGGGGCTTCCTCTCTTTTTGCTGAGCTAATGAACAAAGGCTTTTTCCCAGACCTAGAGTCTCTGGTCCTATTCAGCACTGTGGGGTACCATTTTAATGGCTTAACAACTCATTTGCATTTCCCTTATTTTTTTTAAAGCAAGCTAGCTGGTTAACCATTGCTGTCCCAGTATCCTCCATTAAAACATATATATTTAATGCAGTTACAATAATATATGTACATTCCTTTTCATTTTAGCAGGGTGCACTATTGATAAAATTTAACACAAGCAAACCTCACAAATACGTTTTCAGCACAAGCATTTGTACAAATCAGTTTGATGTTTATTTATTTATTTAACATTTGTTTAATGAAAAAGTCCAACTGGGTCAGGAACCCATTTTCAGCAGAGGCCCGGGGAGAAAAGCTCCAAATGATACATGAAAGTTAAGACATTATACATGAACAAGACAATAGCAAGTATTAAAGCACACTATAAATAAGTAATGAATACTAAATAAGTACAGAGAGGTATATACAATAATAAAACATGTACTATATAGACAATACTAAATAAAAGTAATATGGTAGATTACAAATTTTTTTTATCTGGTAGGATTAAGGTAAAGTGTGCAGGTCAGAATATTAGAAGCAAGCATATGCTTAGAAGAATTGTGGTTTAGGATGAGAATAGTTAAGGGTGCAGAAATACATAAAGTGTCTCAGTTCGATATGGTAATGGTTAGTTGATGAAATTCATGGACTAGGGATCTCCAGATGTAGAAAGGAAAGGCCCTAGAGAGGGGATGGAGTTCACCTGTTAGGAAAGGAGCAGGTACAGGTCTGATTACAAAGAAAACATTTTTTTAGAATGTGTTTGAAGTTGTTAAAACACTCAGTGGTAGTAATGTCAGAGAGTTCCAGAGCTTTGTGGTAGCATGAGAGTATAGGCACTGTCCAGCTCTTTTGTTTGGAATGTAGATGGTTAGGAGTTGTTTGTTTTCATAGTGGAGGGCTCTGGTAGGGATGTAGGTTTAGGTCATATATGAGGGCTAGGCAACTATCAGCTGTATATATCCTTATACATAATTATATGCAAATATACATATGGATATACAAATGACATACAGTTCTAATACATTTATAACATAAGCATCTTGTATAAACCAGTTTGATATTCAAAGGACATATCATTCTTTACAAAACTCCAGCTGGCTATACTGGCACTTGCCCATATCATCAAATGCATATTTTTCTACTGTCTGTTGTCCAGACAGTGGTAACTCACCTAGTTAAAATGCAAAAAACCCCCCCAAAAAAACTGAGGTGTGCAAACATGACATGGATCATCTTAATCCAATAAACTGATCTGTAAGATCTGAGGAGGGTAATATCAGTAATAAACAGTGTATAGGCTTTGTCTTTCCTAATAAAAACATGCGGCTCAACCTTGAAGTTGGAATCTATAAGTAAGGGAGGTGTGGAGGCATGGGGAGTTGCCACCCCAAAGAAAAAATATTTTGTAGCCTTTAGTGTTGCTAGTTGAATTCTATTTTCATTACATCTTTGAGCATGAATGTAGTCATGTTTTACACTTTGATGACTAAAACTAAAACCAACTAATGCTATACATAATTATTTAAAAATTAACCTGAATAAAACAAAGCTTTTTTCTAAATAATTGAAGGAGTGCACTGCACTTTTGGACTGCACTCTAACTCAACAGCCTTATTTATTTGACATTTATTTACCGGGAAAGTCTGACTGGGCCAGAAAGTGCCCATTTTCAGAAGAGGCATGGGGAGAAAAAGTCCACAATCACAATATTTCAAAAATCAAGTACAGCTATTTTCAATTACAAAGTATCATGTTACAAAACAGCAAGTAGAAATATTTTAAATCACTAAGTGTCATGTTACACTATAAGACATAAGATTGAAAAAATGTGATGAGAAAAAACATAGAACATATGTTTCATAGTAGAGTGCAACAAAAAATAATGAGTTGAAGAGAATATGTGAGGAAAAATGTAATAGTCATATTATTTGTGACATAGATTAGTATGTGGCAAAAGAGACTTAAGACAATTCTAATAAGATACTTGAAGATATATCAGACATTACCAAAGATAACATGATTAGAGACAGTGTG
Source organism: Protopterus annectens (assembly GCF_019279795.1). NCBI lineage: Eukaryota > Metazoa > Chordata > Ceratodontiformes > Protopteridae > Protopterus > Protopterus annectens. Next base: position 735,435,110 of record NC_056747.1, read on the forward strand.
GTGAAACTGAGTGATGTCTTAGTATGAGGGAGGTGTTCATATTATGAATATAGAAGGAGGAAGGATGGAGAGTTGGAGATTATAAGAAGAGGGAAGGGTAGGAGGCCTTTAGGTAGCTTAGGTAAGTAGTTTGGAAAGAGGTATAGAAAAGGTCTGCAGAGTGGAAACTCCACCTAGACCCTTTATAATTAAATTTCTCATGTTTACATCAAGGAAAGTACAAAGCAGCTTCAACTTAATTTTTGTGGTTACATGAAGACTCATTTAACAGAATCATTCTTAGTCAAAGAAAAAAATAGCAAAATATAAAATCATCTAAAGTAAACATATATTTTAAAGTTCAAAAGTACATACCCTGATAATCCTGAAATGCTTTATCATAACAAATGGCATACTTTCAACAGTGCAGATTAAGAAGAACTGAAGCCTTAACTAATAATTCCTGATATTTTCAGCTGAGCATATTTATTGCTATCTGCTATTAAAGTTAAATGCATTCATATTTTAGTACAAGTATCATTCAAATAGGGGTTGAAACAATTGATTGCAGTACTTTACTCACTCAAATGTTCCTGCTGTTTTCTTAAATACATGTTTCATAGTTTTAGTTCTTTCTTCCTGACTTGAACAAATTGTCAATGTTATCCAACAAGGGAGTTTATATAGATTTTATATTCCTAGCAGATACTTGCATATAGCCTTTCTCACACTTATTATGGAAATGTTTATTATTGGGACTGGTTTCATCAATGTATTTGGTCTAGAATTATTCTCCTCCTTGTTCTCTTTTCTTTTTCCTTCTTCCTGTCGATATTTCTCAGTTTGGGCACATGCTGCACCCTTAATGCATGCTTTGTCTACTGCTGCAATTTATTACTATTTTTCTCCAAATTTGTTCCTGTCTTGTAGTTGGACTACATGGTCTAATACAGATTTTGCACTGGATTTTATATATCTCTACTTATTCATGCTCACTTTTCCTCTACTAAACCTAAAAGTCAAATCAGTTCAGTCACTGGTGCATTAAATGTGTTTAAGCACCTATCACCTGAAATACCTTTATATTTGTTCACACTTATGAAAGCCTGATTTAGCCATGTTAGACAGTTAGAAGCCAATGCATATTCTAAATGCTATTCTTTCTTTATGCAACACTGATGGCTACCATATGAAACTAGAGAGTAGTCTCACTTTGAGGGCCTGTCCAAGTTAGCTCAGGAAGGGATGACTACTTTTGCTATTTGCAATATGTTTATTCAGCATCTTCTTCTTTTCCACAAAGACAAATATGGTTTATTATTTAATTAACAGACATATTTCCCATTTCCTTCCCACTTATCTTCCCATTCTCTGTATAACCTTTTGTTGTACTCTGCATGCAAGTTTTAGTTGTTGTGCTCTCCTTGTTAGCCTGATTTTACATAAAGTTGATCTTTCCTATAGAGATAATTTTGGAGAGGTTAATATAATAAGTACCTGGTCAGGCTTCTGCTTGTAGTCTGTCTAGCTCATATTCTTCCATGATTCCTTCTATCCTCCCAACACACACACACACACACACACACACACACACACACACACACACACACACACACACACACACACACACACACACACATACACACACACACTGTGGACTGCCTTCATGAGGTTTTAAGTGTATAGAATGCACCAAGTAACTGGAATTAGGGTCTCCCCCATCTTTTTTTGGTCCACAAATGTTGTTCTTTTAATTAAGCTATGCCTTTTGTACCTTACATTTTATATCATACTATTTTTGTAGTATTATTAATTCAGTTGGATGACTGCAGTGCATCTAGTAATAACGTCTTCTTACTTTATTTCACCAACAGTAAAAATGCATAGTTTTATGACTGACCAACATCCTTAGGTTGCTATTATTTGATTATTGAGAACCACTTAAGTAATGTGTTTTGTTGATATCTTGTCATATGCAAGAGGTAGCCTGGTGGTGCAGATGAGGGGCCTTACATCCTAAGTTGGGTATTTTTCACAGATCTTCTTTTGAGTCCTTGGTGGGGGGGGGGGGTTCCTCCTGACAAATCTTCATGTACTCTAGGGCTGGTGGCATTTCTGTTTCATCCTAACTGGATTGGCTAAGTACAAATTCTTGTTTTTTTCTCTCCTATGAAATGAGATTCTGTTCCTTCACATGGGATTGTAATCATTCTCATTTTGTAAATATTTTTTGGGGCAGGTGGGTCCACTAGTTGTCACCCCAGTTTCTTCTGGAATTTCCATGATCTCCACGTTACCTCTTGAGGTATAATAAGGTGCTAGCTACTATCCTGCTTTTAGCTACTTACCTTTTGACAAAGCTTTGAGAGGATCAGCTCCTTTAACTGTAATTCTGATTTCTCCATTATAGGTATTGGCTGCATTTTGCATTCAGCATTTCCAAGTGCAAACACACTCGGTGAACCCTTTCCATCAATAGATCTGAGAGTGTTATCTCTCAGTCCATTCATGCAATGATCCTCTCATATACTTAAGGAATCACTGCCTTCCACATTTTCAGGGATAGCTGTGAACTGAAGATTCTCCATCCTGGACCTATCTCTGAGATAAGTAATCTTTTCCTAGAACCCCTCCTGTTGTCCCTCCAGTGCAGCCATCTTAAGGCTAGTTTTCACAGCATTTTATGCAGAGATTATTCGGTATCAGAGTAATGTGACACTGTATTTTCAATTGCTTTAAACGTTTTATCATATGTTGCTATAGAATCATCTAATTCCCATCAGTTCTCAGTAGTCCATTAGAGGACTTCCTCGTTTTATCTTTTCTTTCCCAGGATTCACTTTTGCTTGCTCTTGCTTAAGTTACAGCTGATGGGATATGGTCCAGTTCTTAAGTCACTTTTGCAGAAACTACCTTTTTACTTTGACTGTTGTCTTGACTTTTCTTCCTGCAAGAAGCATTTGTTCAAACTCATAATCTGACAGTTTGCTTACAGGTTACTTTTTGACAATGTATCCATTAAACTTTGATGTTTATTTGTCTGAGGAGTGGGTGACAGGAAAATCCAATGCAAGCTGAAAGGCACCATACAAGAAGGCCTCAAAAAAAGAAGTTATGTACTCACCATAATGTTGCATGTTTGTAGTCCATCTCGCCCTTCATTCTTACATATGGGTTCAGAGCCAATTATCGGCTCTGACTCGGCTGATTACAAAGCTCAAAGACTCTTAGTTGGCTCATGGCAAGGTAGGTATCCCATAGTGCACTAGTAAGAATCCCCAGATCTTGTTTGCTGCTAGCTATAAGAATGATAGAAAAGGTTATCCACAAGGAACACCAAAGATGAAAGGTCCCCACCCTACCAAATGCAATACTACCCTGTCTCCAGATCCTCCAAGGATGGGGGTAGGAGGGTCTTCTGCGTGGAGACATGCGTGAATGGGCGTACCTTCGTTGAAGGTTGTGTGTCAGGGCTGGTAACTCGGCACGTAAAAATCAATTACCAATCATTAGCGGACCGGAGTTCGCTATGGCGACCCCTAACCGGGAAAAGCCGAAAGACACAACAACTGTTTGAATGATTAGGAAAAAATACAGGTAGTTCAATAGTTTGATTCAAATTAGTAAATAGAAAAAAGGTGGAACTGCATCAAAAAACACTTGTAAATCCAATAAAGATGTGCAAAACACAGAGCGGAAAACCAACCGAGGTATATTCCAATGTTTTAATGAATCCACACAAACGAACACAAAAACATTTACTACATGAACGCCTTCACACCGTTTACATGCGTTTTCATTTTATCGCTATAGACTTCATCAGATGACTGGAGAATACATCTGCTACTAATATTTATACTAAATTTCATTAACAAAAACCAATGGGATTAAGTAATCTGTATTTAAAGCCACCAATGGGTTTGCAATTGAACCAAATGCAGAATTTTGTTAATGAAATTTAGTATAAATATTAGTAACAGATGTATTCTCTGGTCATCTGATGAAGTCTATAGCAATAAGATGAAAACGCATGTAAACGGTGTGAAGGCATTCATGTAGTAAATGTTTTTGTGTCCGTTTGTGTGGATTCATTAAAACATTGGAATATACCTCGGTTGGTTTTCCGCTCCATGTTTTGCACATCTTTATTGGTTCAAATTACCCTGAGAGCAAACTTTAGGAATGAAGGAAGGGTTTGTACGAAGGGAAAATCTGTCTTTATGAAAAATCAAGTAAGGAGGCTTGACTGACAGTGCTTTCAACTCTGACACCCTTCTAGTGGATGTAATAGCTACTAGAAAAATGGTTTTCCAAGACAGGAACTTCAGTACACATGAATGCACGAGTTCAAATGTTGGGGAAGTAAGTTTTGACAGAACGAAATTTAGATCCCAAGGAGATACAGGTTCCTAAAAAGGAGGTCTCAGCAAGGTAGTGCCTTTAAGGAAGGTTTTACATAAGCATTTTGTTTTGGTTTAAGGTTTTACATAATCTGTGAGCCATCAGATTAGGCTCATGTTGTCCCAAATGAAAATTTGATATCGCTGCCAGTTGAACTTTAATTGCAGCAGCAGCTGACCCCTGATGGAAAAGTTCTAACACCAAGGGGATGGTTGCTGTGTAAGGATCTACATTTTTCTCTTTTGCCCAGATAGAAAATCTTCTCCATTTGCTAGTGTATAACTTCCTTGTGGAAGGTTTGTGGGAAGTCGTATGGGTTACTGTAGGTGAAAAATCATGAAGCCTGATTAGGGATGGAAGTGGAGCAGCCATGCTGTCAAGTTGAGGGTGTGGAGGCAGGGCTGAAGGGAGCCTGACATGTGAGTCAAGAGGTCTGGAACTGGGGCCAGAGTCCATGGATGGTCTAGGAGATGAGGCCCGAGAAAGGGGAACCAAATCTGATGAGGCCGGTAAGGAGTGATCAGAATCATTTTGCTTCCCAAGAACTTTGCTTTCTGGATCACTTTCGATATGAGCGGAAATGGGGGAAATGCATACAGAAGTCCCGGAGGCCAATTGTGAACAAGTGTGTCTCTTGCTGACATCCCCAGAGGGGGGATAAGGGAGAAGTAGCTGCTGCATTTGTCATTGATTTGACTGGCAAAAAGATCGCAGCAAGGCTGTCCCCATTTGTGGAAAATCTGTTCCACTACTTTCTGATTCAGAGACCACTAGTGCGGCATCAAGATTGCCCTGCTGAGCTTGTCGGCTATCACACTAGTTGTCCCCGGGATATGCGTTGCTACTAGAAAATGCTGGGAAGATATTGCCCACTGCCAAACACGAAGAGCCTCTCGAAAAAGGTGGTAATATCTGGTTCCTCCTTGCTTGTTTAGATACCATACCACTGACATATTGTCTGATTGGATTGCTCTCGTCCCTAGAGGAAGAAAGTCATGAAGTGCTTGCAATGCTAGAAGCACTGCTCTCATCTCTAGGACATTGATATGCAAGTGAGCCTTGTGATCTTGCCATGTGCCTTGGACAGTCCTGCCTAGATAATGCCCCCCCATCTGGGAAGCATCCGTGGTCACAGTAGCAACGGGTTGGCGAGGAAGGAAGGGTGTTCCTGTTGTTAGTTGATCAGGCTGAATCCACCAAAGGAGGTCTTTTTTGCAAGGTTCAATTATGAGAATATGATGAGATAGAGGCAGTTGTTGAAGAGACCACTGGGAAAAAAGTATTTTTTGAAGAATTCGCATATGCAATCTGTAGAGTGGAACAAGATCTATGGTAGAAGCCATGGTCCCTAAAGGTTTCAGCACTGTCTTGGCCTTGACTTTTTGTTGAGGAAGTAAGCTGTATAGCTGTTGTCTGAGATTTTGAATTCTGTCTGCAGGAAGATGAGCCATCATGGTGACTGTGTCTATTTCTGTGCCTATAAAGTCACAAATTGAGAGGGCGACAAGGCAGACTTTTCCCAATTTATCAGAATTCCTATCTGGGTACAGAGCTGGATGGTTGAATCCCTGGCTTGTAGGAGTATGTGCCTGGTGGTGACGGTCAGGAGCCAGTCATCCAGATGATCAGTCTTAATGTACAGATATCACTCAGTAAAGGACACGTCTGATGATCAGTGTTAACGTAGAGATATCATCCAGTAAAGGACACATCTGATGATCAGTGTAAATGCACATATATCACCCAGTAAAGGACACAACTGATGATCAGTGTTAATGCACAGATATCACCCAGTAAAGGACATGTCTGATGATCAGTGTTTATATACATATATCAACCAGTAAAGGACACATCTGATGATCAGTGTTAATGCACAGAAATCAGCCAGCAAAGGCCATATCTGATGATCAGTGTTAATGCACAGATATCCAGTAAAAAACATGTCTGATAATAAGTGTTAATGTACAGATATCACCCAATAAAGGACATGTCTGATGATGAATGTTAAAGAATTGATATCACCCAGTAAGGGACATGTCTGATGATCAGTGTTAATGCACAGACATCACCCAGTGAAGGACATGTCTGAGGATCAGTGTTATTGTACAGATAATTCCAAGTAAAAACATGTCTGTTGATCAGTCTTAATGTACAGATATCACCCAGTAAAGGACATGTCTGATGATCAGTGTTAATTTACAGATATTACCCAGTAAAGGCCATATCTGATTATCAGTGTTAATGCACAGATATCAACCAAAAAGGACATGGCTGATGATCAGTGTTAATGTACAGATATCACCCAGGAAAGGACATGTCTGATGATGAGTGTTAATTTACAGATATCACCCAGTAAAGCAGACATCTGATGATCAGTGTTAATGCACAGATATCACCCAGAAAGGACATGTCGGATGATCAGTGTTAATTTACAGATATTACCCAGTAAAGGCCATATCTGATGATCAGTGTTAATACACAGATATCACCCAGTAAAGGACATGTCTGATGATCAGTGTTAATGTATAGATATCACCCAGCAAAGGACATGTCTGATGATCAATGTTAAAGAACAGATATCTCCCAGTAAAGGGCATATATGATGATCAGTGTTAATGTACAGGTATCACCAAGTAAAGGACATATCTGATGATCAATGTTAATGTACAGATATCACCCAGCAAAGGACATGTCTGATGAGCACTGTTAATGCACAGATATCACCCAGTAAAGACATGTCTGATGATCAGTGTTAATGTACACATATCACCCAGTAAAGGACACATCTTATGATCAGAGTTAATATACAAATATCACCTAGAAAAGGACATGTCTGATGATCAGAGTTAATGTAGAGATATCACCCAGTAAAGGATATGTTTGATGATCAGCATTAATGTACAGATATTACCCAGTAAAGGGTTTGTCTGATGATCAGAGTTAATGTACAGATATCACCCAGTAAGGGACATGTCTGATGATCAGCGTTAATGTAAAGATAACACCCAGTAAAGGACATATCTGAAGATCAGCGTTAATGTACGTATATCACCCAGTAAAGGACATGTCTGATGATCAGCATTAATGTACAGATATAACACAGTAAAGGACATGTCTGATGATCACAGTTAATGTACAGATATCACACAGTAAGTGACATGTCTAATGATCAGCGTTAATGTACAGATATCACCCAGTAATGGACATGTCTGATGATCAGCGTTAATGTACAGATATCACCTAGTAAAGGACATGTCTGATTATCAATGTTAAAGAATTCATATCACCCAGTAAAGGACATGTCTGATGATCAGTGTTAATGCACAGATATCACCCAGTGAAGGACATGTCTGATGATCAGTGTTAATGTACAGATATCACCAAGTAAAGAACATGTCTGATGAGCAGTCTTAAGGTACAGATATCACCCAGTAAAGGACACGTCTGATGATCAGTGTTAATGCACAGATATCACCCAGTAAAGGACACAACTGATGATCAGTGTTAATGCACAGATATCACCCAGTAAGGACATGTCTGAGGATCAGTGTTAATGTACAAATATCACCCAGTAAAGGACACCTCTGATGATCAGTGTTAATGTACAGATATCACCCAGTAAAGGACACATTTGATGATCAGTGTTAATGTACAGATATCACAACATAAAGGACATGTCTGATGATCAGTGTTAATGTCCAGATATCTCCCAGTAAAGACATGTCTGATGATCAGTGTTAATGTACACATATCACCCAGTAAAGACACGTCTTATGATCAGCGTTAATATACAAATATCACCTAGAAAATGACACGTCTGATGATCCAACTTAATGTACAGATATCATCCAGTAAAGGATATCTCTGATGATCAGTGTTAATGTACAGATATTACACAGTAAAGGGTATGTCTGATGATCAGACTTAATGTACAGATATCACCCAGTAAGGGACATGTTTGATGATCGGCATTAATGTAAAGATATCACCCAGTAAAAAACATGTCTGAGGATCAGTGTTAATATACAGATATCACCCAGTAAAGGACTTGTCTGATGATTAGTGTTAATGTACCAATATCACCCAGTAAGGGACAAGTCTGATGATCAGTGTTAATTTACAGATATCATCCAGTAAAGGACATGTCTGATGATCAGCGTTAATGTACTGATATCCCCCAGTAAAGGACACCTCTGATGATCAGTGTTAATGTACAAATATCACCCAGTAAAGGACACCTCTGATGATCAGTGTTAATGTACAGATATCACCCAGTAAAGGACATGTTTGATGATCAGTGTTAATGTAAAGATATTTCCCAGTAAAGGACATGTCTGATGATCAGAGTTAATGTAGAGATATCACACAGTAAGTGACATGTCTGATGATCAGTGTTAATGTACAGATATCACCCAGTAAAGGACATGTCTGATGATCAGCGTTAATCTACAGATATCACCCAGTAAAGGACATGTCTGATGATCAGTGTTAATGTACATATATCACCCAGTAAAGGACACGTCTTATGATCAGTATTAATATACAAATATCACCTAGTAAAGGACACATCTGATGATCAGTGCTAATGTACAGATATCACCAATTAAAGGATATGTCTGATGATCAGCGTTAATGTACAGATATTACCCAGTAAAGAACATGTCTGATGATCAGAGTTAATGTACTGATCTCACCCAGTAAGGGACATGTTTGATGATCAGCGTTAATATAAAGATATCACCCAGTAAAGGACACCTCTGATGATTAGTGTTAATGTACAGATATCACCCAGTAAAGGACACGTTTGATTATCAGTGTTAATATACAGATATGACACAATAAAGGACATGTCTGATGATCAGAGTTAATATAGAGATATCACACAGTAGGTGACATGTCTGATGATTAGCGTTAATGTACAGATATCACCCAGTAAAGGACATGCCTGATGATCATCGTTAATATACAGATATCACCTAGTAAAGGACACGGCTGATGATCAGTGTTAATCCACAGATATCACCCAGTAAATCACACATCTGATGATCAGTGTTAATGCACAGATATCACCCAGAAAAGGACACGTTTGATGATTAGTGTTAATGTACAGATATATTCCAGTAAAGGACATGTCTGATGACCAGTGTTACTGTAGGGATATCACCCAGTAAAGGACATGTCTGATGATCAGCGTTTATGTAGCGATATCACCCAGTAAAGGACATGTCTGATGATCAGCGTTAATGTACAGATATTACCCAGTAAAGGACATGTCTGATGATCAGTATTAATGTACACATATCACCCAGTAAAGGACACGTCTTATGATCAGCGTTAATATACAAATATCACCTAGTAAAGGACACATCTGATGATCAGAGTTAATGTACAGATATCACCCAGTAAAGGATATGTCTGATGATCAGCATTAATGTACAGATATTACCCAGTAAAGGGTATGTCTGATGATCAGAGTTAATGTACAGATCTCACCCAGTAAGGGACATGTTTGATGATCAGCGTTAATATAAAGATATCACCCAGTAAAGGACACCTCTGATGATCAGTGTTAATGTACAGATATCACCCAGTAAAGGACATGTTTGATGATCAGTGTTAATGTACAGATATCACACAGTAAAGGACATGTCTGATGATCAGAGTTAATGTAGAGATATCACACAGTAAGTGACATGTCTGATGATCAGCGTTAATGTACAGATATCACCCAGTAAAGGACATGTCTGATGATCAGCGTTAATGTACAGATATCACCTAGTAAAGGAGATGTCTGATGATCAGTGTTAATTTACAGATATCACCCAGTAAAGGATGCATCTGATTATCAGTGTTAATGTACATATATCACCCAGTAAAGCACATGTCTGATGATGAATGTTAATGCACAGATATCAACCAGTAAAGGACATGTCTTATGATCAGTGTTAATGTACAGATATCACCTAGTAAAGGAGATGTCTGATGATCAGTGTTAATTTACAGATATTACCCACTAAAGGGCATATCTGATGATCAGTGTTAATGTACAGATATCACCCAATAAAGGACACATCTGATGATCAATGTTATTGCACAGATATCACCCAGTAAAGGACATGTCTGATGATCATTGTTAGCATACATATATCACACAGTAAAATACACGGCTGATGATCAGTAAAGGACATGTCTGATGATCAGTGTTAATGTAGAGATATCACCCAGTAAAGGACATGTCTGATGATCAGTGTTAATGTAGAGATATCACCCAGTTAAGGAAACATCTGTTAATAAGTGTTAATATATATATATCACTGAGTAAGGGACACATTTGATGATCAGTGTTAATGCACAGATATCACACGGTAAAGGCCATATCTGATGATCAGTGTTAATTCACTGCTATCACCCAGTAAAGGACATGTCTAATTATCAGTGTTAATGTAGAGATATCACCCAGTAAAGGACATGTCTGATGATCAATGTTAAAGAACAGATATCACCCCGTAAAGGGCATATCTGATGATCAGTGTTAATGTACAGATATCACCCAGTAAAGGGCACATTTGATGATCAATGTTAATGTACATATATCACCCAGTAAAGGACACGTCTGATGATCAGTGTTAATGCACAGATATCATTCAGTAAAGGCCATATCTGATGATCAGTGTTAATGCACAGATATCATCCAGTAAAAACTTGCCTGATGATTAGTGTTAATGTGCAGATATCACCCAGTAAAGGACTTGTCTGATGATCAATATTAATGAATTGATATCACACAGTAAAGGACATCTAGGATGATCAGTGTTAAAGCACAGATATCACCCAGTAAAGGACATGTCTGATGATCAGTGTTAATGTACAGATATCACCAAGTAAAAGACATGTCTGATGATGAGTATTAATGTACAGATATCACCCAGTAAAGCATACATCTGATGATCAGTGTTAATGCACAGATATCACCCAGAAAGTACATGTCTGATGATAAGTGTTAATGTACAGATATTACTCAGTAAAGGCCATATCTGATGATCAGTGTTAATGCACAGATATCACCCAGTAAAGGACATGTCTGATGATCAGTGTTAATGTATAGATATCACCCAGTAAAGGACATGTCTGATGATCAATGTTAAAGAACAGATATCACCCAGTAAATGGCACATCTGATGATCAGTGTTAATGTACAGATATCACCTAGTAAAGGACATATCTGATGATCAATGTTAATGTACAGATATCAACCAGCAAAGGACATGTCTGATGATCAGTGTTAATATACATATATCACCCAGTAAAAAACACGTCTGATGATCAGTGTTAATGCACAGATATCACCCTGTAAAAAACATGTCTGATAATCAGAGTTAATGTACAGATATCACTCAGTAAAGGACATGTCTGATGATCAATGTTAAATAATTGATATCACCCAGTAAAGGACATGGCTGATGATCAGTGTTAATGTACAGATATCACTAAGTAAAGAACATGTCTGATGAGCAGTCTTAATGTACAGATATCACCCAGTAAAGGACACATCTGATGATCAGTGTTAATGTAGAGATATCACCCAGTAAAGTACACATCTGATGATCAGTGTTAATGCACAGATATCATCCAGTAAAGGACATAACTGATGATCAGTGTTAATGCACAGATATCACCCAGAAAGGACATGTCTGATGATCAGTGTTAATGTACAGATATCACCCAATAAAGGACATGTCTGATGATGAGTGTTAATGTACAGATATCACCCAGTAAAGGACATGTCTGATGATCAGAGTTAATGTACTGATATCACCCAGTAAGGGACAAGTCTGATGATCAGCATTAATTTACAGATATCACCCAGTAAAGGACATGTCTGATGATCAGAGTTAATGTACAGGTATCACACAGTAATTGACATGTCTGATGATCAGTGTTAATGTACAGATATCTCCCAGTAAAGACATGTCTGATGATCAGTGTTAATGTACACATATCACCCAGTAAAGGACACATCCTATGATCAACGTTAATATAGAAATATCACCTAGAAAAGGACACGTCTGATGATCAGAGTTAATGTAGAGATATCACCCAGTAATGGATATGTTTGATGATCAGCGTTAATGTGTAGATATTACCCAGTAAAGGAGTTGTCTGATGATCAGAGTTAATATACAGATATCACCCAGTAAGGGACATATCTGATGATCAGCATTAATGTAAAGATATCACCTAGTAAAGGACATGTCTGATGATCAGCGTTAATGTACGTATATCACCCAGTAAAGGACAAGTCTGACGATCAGCATTTATGTACAGATATAACACAATAAAGGACATGTCTGAAGATCACAGTTAATGTAGAAATATCACACAGTAAGTGATATGTCTAATGATCAGCGTTAATGTACAGATATCACCCAGTAAAGGACATGTCTGATGATCAGCGTTAATGTACTGATATCACCTAGTAAAGGACATGTCTGAAGATCAATGTTAATGCACAGATATCACCCAGTAAAGGACATGTCTGATGATCAGTGTTAATGTACAGATATCACCAAGTAAAGAACATGTCTGATGAGCAGTCTTAAGGTACAGATATCACCCAGTAAAGGACACAACTGTTGATCAGTGTTAATGCACAGATATCACCCGGTAAGGACATGTCTGAGGATCAGAGTTAATATACAGATATCACCCAGTAAAGGACTTGACTGATGATTAGTGTTAATGTACCGATATCACCCAGTAAGGGACAAGTCTGATGATCAGCGTTAATTTACAGATATCACCCAGTAAAGGACATGTCTGATGATCAGCGTTAATGTACAGATATCACCCAGTAAAGGACACCTCTGATGGTCAGTGTTAATGTACAAATATCACCCAGTAAAGGACATCTCTGATAATCAGTGTTAATGTACAGATATCTCCCAGTAAAGGACACCTCTGATGGTCAGTGTTAATGTACAAATATCACCCAGTAAAGGACACCTCTGATGATCAGTGTTAATGTTCAGATATCACCCAGTAAAGGACACTTTTGATGATCAGTGTTAATGTACAGATATCACCCAGTAAAGGACTTGACTGATGATTAGTGTTAATGTACCGATATCACCCAGTAAGGGACAAGTCTGATGATCAGCATTAATTTACAGATATCACCCAGTAAATGACATGTCTGATGATCAGCGTTAATGTACAGCTATCACCCAGTAAAGGACACCACTGATGGTCAGTGTTAATGTACAAATATCACCCAGTAAAGGACATCTCTGATAATCAGTGTTAATATACAGACATCACCCAGTAAAGCACACATCTGATGATCAGTGTTAATGCACAGATATCACCCAGAAAGGACATGTCTGATGATCAGTGTTAATTTACAGATATTACCCAGTAAAGGCCATATCTGATGATCAGTGTTAATGCACAGATATCACCCAGTAAAGGACATGTCTGATGATCAGTGTTAATGTATAGATATCACCCAGTAAAGGACATGTCTGATGATCAATGTTAAAGAACAGATATCACCCAGTAAAGGGCATATCTGATGATCAGTGTTAATGTACAGATATCACCCAGTAAAGGACATATCTGATGATCAATGTTAATGTACAGATATCAGCCAGCAAAGGAAATGTCTGATGATCAGTGTTAATGTACAGATATCACCCAGTAAAGACATGTCTGATGATCAGTGTTAATGTACACATATCACCCAGTAAAGGGCACATCTTATGATCAGCGTTAATATACAAATATCACCTAGATCAGCCAGCAAAGGAAATGTCTGATGATCAGTGTTAATGTTCAGATATTACCCAGTAAAGGACACTTTTGATGATCAGTGTTAATGTACAGATATCACACAGTAAAGGACATGTCTGGTGATCAGAGTTAATGTAGAGATATCACACAGTAAGTGACATGTCTGATGATCAGCGTTAATGTACAGATATCACCCAGTAAAGGACATGTCTGATGATCAGTGTTAATGTACAGATATCACCCAGAAAGACATGTCTGATGATCAGTGTTAATGTACAGATATCACCAAGTAAAGAACATGTCTGATGAGCAGTCTTAATGTACAGATATCACCCAGTAAAGGACACGTCTGATGATCATTGTTAACATAGAGATATCACCCAGTAAAGGACACATCTGATGATCAGTGTTAATGCACATATATCACCCAGTAAAGGACACAACTGATGATCAGTGTTAATGCACAGATATCACCCAGTAAGGACATGCTGAGGATCAGTGTTAATATACAGATATCACCCAGTAAAGGACTTGACTGATGATTAGTGTTAATGTACCGATATCACCCAGTAAGGGACAAGTCTGATGATCAGCGTTAATTTACAGATATCACCCAGTAAATGACATGTCTGATGATCAGCGTTAATATACAGATATCACCCAGTAAAGGACACCTCTGATGGTCAGTGTTAATGTACAAATATCACCCAGTAAAGGACATCTCTGATAATCAGTGTTAATGTACAGATATCACCCAGTAAAGGACACCTCTGATGGTCAGTGTTAATGTACAAATATCACCCAGTAAAGGACACCTCTGATGATCAGTGTTAATGTTCAGATATCACCCAGTAAAGGACACTTTTGATGATCAGTGTTAATGTACAGATATCACACAGTAAAGGACATGGCGATGATCAGAGTTAATGTAGAGATATCACACAGTAAGTGACATGTCTGATGATCAGCGTTAATATACAGACATCACCCAGTAAAGCACACATCTGATGATCAGTGTTAATGCACAGATATCACCCAGTAAAGGACATGTCTGATGATCAGTGTTAATTTACAGATATCACCCAGTAAAGGACATATCTGATGATCAGTGTTAATGCACAGATATCACCCAGTAAAGGACATGTCTGATGATCAGTGTTAATGTACAGATATCACCCAGTAAAGGACATGTCTGATGATCAATGTTAAAGAACAAATATCACCCAGTAAAGGGCATATCTGATGATCAGTGTTAATGTACAGATATCACCCAATAAAGTACACATCAGATGATCAATGTTAATGTACAGATATCACCCAGTAAAGGAAATGCCTGATGATCAGTGTTAATGTACAGATATCACCCAGTAAAGACATGTCTGATGATCAGTGTTAATGTACACATATAACCCAGTAAAGGGCACATCTTATGATCAGTGTTAATATACAAATATCACCTAGATCAGCCAGCAAAGGACATGTCTGATGATCAGTGTTAATGCACAGATATCACCCAGTAAAGGCCATATCTGATGATCAGTGTTAATGTACAGATATCACTCAGTAAAGGACATGTCCGATGATCAGTGTTAATGTAGAGATATCACTCAGTGAAGGACATGTCTGATGATCAGTGTTAATGTAGAGATATCACAGAGTAAAGGACATGTCTGATGATCAGTCTTAATGTACAGATATCACCCAGTAAAGGACACATCTGATGATCAGTGTTAACATAGGGATATCACCCAGTAAAGGACACATCTGATGATCAGTGTTAATGCACAAATATCACCCAGTAAAGGGCACAACTGATGATCAGTGTTAATGCACAGATATCATCCAGAAAGGACATGTCTGATGATCATTGTTAATGTGCAGATATCACCCAGTAAAGGACATTTCTGATGATGAGTGTTAATATACCGATATCACCCAGTAAGGGACAAGTCTGATGATCAGTGTTAATGTACAGATATCACCCAGTAAAAGACATGTCTGATGATCAGTGTTAATGTACAGATATCACCCAGTAAAGGACACCTGTGATGATCATTGTTAATGTACAGATATCACCCAGTAAAGGACATGTTTGATGATCAGTGTTAATGTAAAGATATTTCCCAGTAAAGGACATGTCTGATGATCAGTGTTAATGTACAGATATCACCCAGTAAAGGACATGTCTGATGATCAGCGTTAATCTACAGATATCACCCAGTAAAGGACATGTTTGATGATCAGTGTTAATGTAAAGATATTACCCAGTAAAGGACATGTCTGATGATCAGAGTTAATGTAGAGATATCACACAGTAAGTGACATGTCTGATGATCAGTGTTAATGTACAGATATCACCCAGTAAAGGACATGTCTGATGATCAGCGTTAATCTACAGATATCACCAATTAAAGGATATGTCTGATGATCAGCGTTAATGTACAGATATTACCCAGTAAAGAACATGTCTGATGATAAGTGCTAATGTACAGATATCACCCAGTAAAGGACATGTCTGATGATCAGTGTTAATGTACAGATATCACCCAGTAAGAGACATGTCTGATGATCAGTGTTAATGTACAGATATCACCCAGTAAAGGACATATCTGATGATCAGTGTTAATGCACAGATATCACAATGTAAAGGACATGTCTGATGATCAATGTTAATGTACAGATATCACCCAGTAAAGGACATGTCTGATGATCAGTGTTAATGTACAGATATCACCCAGTAAAGGACATGTCTGATGATCAGTGTTAATGTACAGATATCACCCAGTAAAGGACACCTCTGATGATCAGTGTTAATTTACAAATATCACCCAGTAAAGGACATGTCTGATGATCAGTGTTAATGTACAGATATCACCCAGTGAAGGACATGTCTGATGATCAGTGTTAATGCACAGATATCACCCAATGAAGGACATGTCTGATGATCAGTGTTATTGTACAGATTAAACAAAGTAAAAAACATGTCTGATGATCAATCTTAATGTACAAATATCACCCAGTAAAGGACATGTCTGATGATCAGTGTTAATGTAGAGATATCACCCAGTAAAGGACACATCTGATGATCAGTGTTAATGCACAGATATCACCCAGTAAAGGACTTAACTGATGATCAGTTTTCATGCACAGATATCATCCAGAAAGGACATGTCTGATGATCAGTGTTAATGTACAGATATCACCCAGTAAAGGACATGTCTGATGATGAGTGTTAATGTACAGATATCACCCAGTAAAGGACATGTCTGATGATCAGTGTTAATGTACAGATATCACCCAGTAAAGGACAAGTCTGATGATCAGTGTTAATGTACAGATATCACCTAGTAAAGGACATGTCTGATTATCAATGTTAATGTACAGATATCACCCAGTAAAGGACATGTCTGATGATCAGTGTTAATGTACAGATATCACCCAGTAAAGGACATGTCTGATGATCAGTGTTAATGTACAGATATCACCCAGTAAAGGACATGTCTGATGATCAGTGCTAATGTACAGATATCACCCAGTAAAGGACATGTCTGATGATCAGTGTTAATGTACTGATATCACCCAGTAAAGGACATGTCTGATGATCAGTGTTAATGTACAGATGTCACCCATTAAATGACATGTCTGATGATCAGTGTTAATGTAGAGATATCACCCAGTAAAGGTCATATCTGATGATCAGTGTTAATGCACAGATATCACCCAGTAAAGGACATGTCTGATAATCAGTGTTAATGTACAGATATCACCCAGTAAAGGACATGTCTGATGATCAGTGTTAACGTAGAGATATCACCCAGTAAAGGACACATCTGATGATCAGTGTTAATGTATAAATATCACCCAGTAAAGGACATGTTTGATGATCAGTGTTAATGTACAGATATCACCCAGTAAAGGACATGTCTGATGATCAGTGTTAATGTACAGATATCACCCAGTAAAGGACATGTCTGATGATCAGTATTAATGTACAGATATCACCCAGTAAAGGATATGTCTGATGATGAGTGTTAATGTACAGATATCACCCAGTAAAGGACATGTCTGATGATCAGTGTTAATGTACTATCACCCAGTAAAGGATATGTCTGATGATGAGTGTTAATGTACAGATATCACCCAGTAAAGGACATGTCTGATGATCAGTGCTAATGTACTGATATCACCAAGTAAGGGACACTTCTGATGATCAGCGTTAATGTACAGATATCACCCAGTAAAGGACATGTCTAATGATCAGTGTTAATGTACAGTTATCACCCAGTAAAGACATGTCTGATGATCAGCATTAATGTACAGATATCACCCAGTAAGGGACACCTCTGATGATCAGTGTTAATGTACAAATATCACCCAGTAAAGGACACCTCTGTTCATCAGTGTTAATGTACAGATATCACCCAGTAAAGGACATGTCTGATGATCAGTGTTAATGTACAGATATCACCCAGTAAAGGACATGTCTGATGATCAGTGTTAATGTACAGATATCACCCAGTAAAGGACATGTCTGATGATCAGTGTTAATGTACAGATATCACCCAGTAAAGGACATGTCTGATGATCAGTGTTAATGTACAGATATCACCCAGTAAAGGACATGTCTGATGATCAGTGTTAATGCACAGATATCACCCAGTAAAGGCCATATCTGATGATCAGTGTTAATGCACAGATATCACCCAGTAAAGGACATGTCTGATGATCAGTGTTAATGTACAGATATCACCCAGTAAAGGACATGTCTGATGATCAATGTTAAAGAACAGATATCACCCAGTAAAGGACATGTCTGATGATCAGTGTTAATGCACAGATATCACCCAGTAAAGGACATGTCTGATGATCAGTGTTAATGTACAGATATCACCCAGTAAAGGACATGTCTGATGATCAGTGTTAATGTACAGATATCACCCAGTAAAGGACATGTCTGATTATCAGTGTTAATGTACAGATATCACCCAGTAAAGGACACATCTGATGATCAGTGTTAATGCACAGATATCACCCAGTAAAGGACATGTCTGATGATCAGTGTTAATGCACAGATATCACCCAGTAAAGGACATGTCTGATGATCAGTGTTAATGTACAGATATCACCCAGTAAAGGACATGTCTGATGATCAGTGTTAATGTACAGATATAACCCAATAAAGTACACATCTGATGATCAATGTTAATGTACAGATATCACCCAATAAAGTACATGTCTGATGATCAGAGTTAATATACATATATCACCCGGTAAAGGACACGTCTAATCAGTGTTAATGCACAGATATCACCCAGTAAAGGCCATATCTGATGATCAGTGTTAATGTACAGATATCACTCAGCAAAGGACATGTCTGATGATCAGTCTTAATGTACAGATATCACCCAGAAGGACATGTCTGATGATCAGTGTTAATGTACAGATATCACCCAGTAAAGGACATGTCTGATGATCAGTGTTAATGTACAGATATCACCCAGTAAAGGACATGTCTGATGATCAGTGTTAATGTAGAGATATCACCCAGTAAAGCACATATCTGATGATCAGTGTTAATGCACAGATATCACCCAGAAAGGACATGTCTGATGATCAGTGTTAATGTACAGATATTACCCAGTAAAGGACATGTCTGATGATCAGTGTTAATGTAGAGATATCACCCAGTAAAGGACATGCCTGTTGGTTAATGTTAATGTAGAGATATCACCCAGTTAAGGGCACATCTGATGATAAGTGTTAATATACATATATCACTCAATAAAGGACACATCTGATGATCAGTGTTAATGTACAGATATCTCCCAGTAAAGGACATGTCTGATGATGAATGTTAATGTACAGATATCAACCAGTAAAGGACATGATGATCAGCGTTAATGTACAGACATCACCCAATAAACAACATGTCTGATGATCAGTGCTAGTGGACAGATATCACCCAGTAAAGGACATGTCTGATGATGAGTGTTAATGTACAGATATCACCCAGTAAAAGACATGTCTGATGATCAGTGTTAATGTACATATATCACCCAGTAAAGGACATGTCTGATGATCAGTGTTAATGTACAGATATCACCCAGTAAAGGACATGTCTGATAATCAGTGTTAATGTACAGATATCACCCAGTAAAGGACATGTCTGATGATCAGTGTTAATGTAGAGATATCACCCAGTAAAGGACATGTCTGATGATCAGTGTTAATGTACAGATATCACCCAGTAAGGGACACCTCTGATGATCAGTGTTAATGTACAAATATCACCCAGTAAAGGACACCTCTGTTCATCAGTGTTAATGTACAGCTATCACCCAGTAAAGGACAGGTTTGATGATCAGTGTTAATGTATAGATATCACCCAGTAAAAGACATGTCTGATGATCAGTGTTAATGTATAGATATCACCCAGTAAAGACATGTCTGATGATCAGTGTTAATGTACACATATCACCCAGTAAAGGACACGTCTTATGATGATCCAACTTAATGTACAGATATCATCCAGTAAAGGATATCTCTGATGATCAGTGTTAATGTACAGATATTACACAGTAAAGGGTATGTCTGATGATCAGACTTAATGTACAGATATCACCCAGTAAGGGACATGTTTGATGATCAGCATTAATGTAAAGATATCACCCAGTAAGGGACATGTTTGATGATCAGCATTAATGTAAAGATATCACCCAGTAAAAAACATGTCTGATGACTAGAGGTAATGTACAGATATCACTCAGTAAGGGACATGTCTGATGATCAGCGTTAATGTAAAGATAACACCCAGTAAAGGACATATCTGAAGATCAGCGTTAATGTGCAGATATCACCCAGTAATGGACATGTCTGATGATGAGTGTTAATGTACAGATCTCACCCAGTAAAGGACATGTCTGATGATCAGTGTTAATGCACAGATATCACCCAGTACTGATGATCAGTGTTAATGTACAGATATCACCCAGTAAAGGACATGTCTGATGATCAGTGTTAATGTACAGATATCACCCAGTAAAGGACATGTCTGATGATCAGTGTTAATGTACAGATATCACCCAGTAAAGGACACATCTGATGATCAGTGTTAATGTAGAGATATCACCCAGTAAAGGACACATCTGATGATCAGTGTTAATGCACAGATATCACCCAGTAAAGGACATGTCTGATGATCAGTGTTAATGTACAGATATCACCCAGTAAAGGACATGTCTGATGATGAGTGTTAATGTACAGATATCACCCAGTAAAGGACATGTCTGATGATCAGTGTTAATGTACAGATATCACCCAGTAAAGGACATGTCTGATGATCAGTGTTAATGTACAGATATCACCCAGTAAAGGACATGTCTGATGATCAGTGTTAATGTACAGATATCACCCAGTAAAGGACATGTCTGATGATCAGTGTTAATGTACAGATATCACACAGTAAAGAACATGTCTGATGATTGGAGTTAATGTACAGATATCACCCAGTAAAGGACATGTCTGATGATCAGTGTTAATCTACAGATATCACCCAGTAAAGGACATGTCTGATGATCAGTGTTAATGTACAGATATCACCCAGTAAAGGACAGGTTTGATGATCAGTGTTAATATACAGATATCACACAGTAAAGGACATGTCTGATGATCAGCGTTAATGTAGAGATATCACCCAGTAAAGGACATGTCTGATGATCAATGTTAAAGAATTGATATCACCCAGTAAAGGACATGTCTGATGATCAGTGTTAATGTACAGATATCACCCAGTAAAGAACATGTCTGATGATCAGTGTTAATGTACAGATATCACCCAGAAAGGACATGTCTGATGATCAGTGTTAATGTACAGATATTACCCAGTAAAGGGCATGTCTGATGATCAGTGTTAATTTACCGATATCACCAAGGTAAAGAACATGTCTGATGATCAGTCTTAATGTACAGATATTACCCAGTAAAGGACATGTCTGATGATCAGTGTTAATGTAGAGATATCACCCAGTAAAGGACATGCCTGTTGATCACTGTTAATGTAGAGATATCACACAGTAAAGGACATGTCTGGTGATCAGAGTTAATGTACAGATATCACCCAGTAAAGGACATATCTGATGATCAGTGTTAATGCACAGATATCACCCAGTAAATGGCGTATCTGATGATCAGTGTTAATGTACAGATACCACCCAGTAAAGGACATGTCTAATTATTAGTGTTAATGCACAGATATCACCCAGTAAAGGACACATCTGATGATCAGTGTTAATGCACAGATATCACCCAGAAAGGACATGTCTGATGATAAGTGCTAATGTACAGACATTACCCAGTAAAGGACATGTCTGAAGATCAGTGTTCATGTAGAGATATCACCCAGTAAAGGGCATGTCTGATGATCAGTGTTAATGTAGATATATCACCCAGTAAAGGGCATGTCTGATGATCAGTGTTAATGTAGATATATCACCCAGTTAAGGACACGTCTGATAGTAAGTGTTAATATACGTATATCACCAAGTAAAGGAAACATCTGATGATCAGTGTTAATGCACAGATATCACCCAGTAAAGGACATGTCTGTTGTTCAGTGTTAATGTACAGAGATCACCCAGTAAGACATGTCTGATGCTCTGTGTTAATGCACAGATATCACCCAGTAAAGGTCATATCTGATGATCAGTGTTAATGCACAGATATCACCCAGTAAAGGACATGTCTGATGATCAGTGTTAATGTAGAGATATCACTGAGTAAAGAAAATGTCTGATGATCAGTCTTAATGTACAGATATCACCCAGTAAAGGACATGCCTGATGATCAGTGTTAATGTACAGATATCACCCAGTAAAGGACATGTCTGATAATCAGTGTTAATGTACAGATATCACCCAGTAAAGGACATGTCTGATGACCAGTGTTAATATACAGATATCACCCAGTAAAAAACATATGAGATGATCAGTGTTAATGTACAGATATCACCCAGAAAAGGACACATCTGATAATCAATGTTAATGTACAGATATCACCCAGTAAAGGACATGTCTGATGACCAGTGTTAATATACATATATCACCCAGTAAAGGACATGTCTGATGATCAGTGTTAATGTACAGATATCACCCAGTAAAGGACATGTCTGATGATCAGTGTTAATGCACAGATATCACCCAGTAAAAACATGTCTGATAATCAGTGCTAATGTACAGATATCACCCAGTAAAGGCCATGTCTGTTGATCAATATTAATGAATTGATATCACACAGTAAAGGACATCTATGATGATCAGTGTTAAAGCACAGATATCACCCAGTAAAGGACATGTCTGATGATCAGTGTTAATGCACAGATATCACCCAGTTAAGGACACATCTGATGATCAGTGTTAATGTAGAGATATCACCCAGTAAAGGACACATCTGATGATCAGTGTTAATGCACAGATATCACCCAGTAAAGGACATGTCTGATGATCAGCGTTAATGCACAGATATCACCCAGTGAAGGATATGTCTGATGATCAGTCAATGTACAGATATCACCCAGTAAAGGACATGTCTGATGATCAGTGTTAATGCCCAGATATCACCCAGTGAAGGACATGTCTGATGATCAGTCTTAATGTACAGATATCACCCAGTAAAGGACACGTCTGATGATCAGTGTTAATGTAGAGATATCACCCAGTAAAGGACATGTCTGATGATCAGTGTTAATGTACAGATATCACCCAGTAAAGGACATGTCTGATGATGAGTGTTAATGTACAGATATTACCCAGTAAAGGACATGTCTGATGATCAGTGTTAATGTACAGATATCACCCAGTAAAGGACATGTCTGATGATCAGTGTTAATGTACAGATATCACCCAGTAAAGGACATGTCTGATGATCAGTGTTAATGTACAGATATCACCCAGTAAAGGACATGTCTGATGATCAGTGTTAATGTACAGATATCACCCAGTAAAGGACATGTCTGATGATCAGTGTTAATGTACAGATATCACCCAGTAAAGGACATGTCTGATGATCAGTGTTAATGTACAGATATCACCCAGTAAAGGACATGTCTGATGATCAGTGTTAATGTACAGATATCACCCAGTAAAGGACATGTCTGATGATCAGTGTTAATGTACAGATATCACCCAGTAAAGGACATGTCTGATGATCAGTGTTAATGTACAGATATCACCCAGTAAAGGACATGTCTGATGATCAGTGTTAATGTACAGATATCACCCAGTAAAGGACATGTCTGATGATCAGTGTTAATGTACAGATATCACCCAGTAAAGGACATGTCTGATGATCAGTGTTAATGTACAGATATCACCCAGTAAAGGACATGTCTGATGATCAGTGTTAATGTACAGATATCACCCAGTAAAGGACATGTCTGATGATCAGTGTTAATGTACAGATATCACCCAGTAAAGGACATGTCTGATGATCAGTGTTAATGTACAGATATCACCCAGTAAAGGACATGTCTGATGATCAGTGTTAATGTACAGATATCACACAGGAAAGGACATGTCTGATGATCAGTGTTAATTTACAGGCATCACGCAGTAAAGGACATGTCTGATAATCAGTGTTAATGTACAGATATCACCCAGTAAAGGACATGTCTGATAATCAGTGTTAATGTACAGATATCACCCAGTAAAGGACATGTCTGATGATCAGTGTTAATGTAGAGATATCACCCAGTAAAGGCCATATCTGATGATCAGTGTTAAAGCACAGATAGCACCCAGTAAAGTACATGTCTGATGATCAGTGTTAATGTAGAGATGTCACCCAGTAAAGGACATGTCTGATGATCAATGTTAATGTACAGATATCACACAGAAGGACATGTCTGATGATCAGTGTTAATGTACAGATATCACCCAGTAAAAAACATATGAGATGATCAGTGTTAATGTACAGATATCACCCAGAAAAGGACACATCTGATAATCAATGTTAATGTACAGATATCACCCAGTAAAGGACACGTCTGATGATCAGTGTTAATATACATATATCACCCAGTAAAGGACATGTCTGATGATCAGTGTTAATGCACAGATATCACCCAGTAAAGGACATGTCTGATGATCAATGTTAAAGAACAAATATCACCCAGTAAAGGACATGTCTGATGATCAGTGTTAATGTACAGATATCACCCAGTAAAGGACATGTCTGATGATCAGTGTTAATGCACAGATATCACCCAGTAAAGGCCATATCTGATGATCAGTGTTAATGCACAGATATCACCCAGTAAAGGACATGTCTGATGATCAGTGTTAATGTAGAGATATCACCCAGTAAAGGACATGTCTGATGATCAATGTTAATGCACAGATATCATCCAGTAAAGGATATGTCTGATTATCATTGTTAATGTAGAGATATCACCCAGTAAAGGACATGTCTGATGATGAGTGTTAATGTACAGATATCACCAAGTAAAGAACATGTCTGATGATCAGTCTTAATGTACAGATATCACCCAGTAAAGGACATGTCTGATGATCAGTGTTAATGTACAGATATCACCCAGTAAAGGACATGTCTGATGATCAGTGTTAATGTAGAGATATCACCCAGTAAAGGACATATCTGATGATCAGTGTTAATGCACAGATATCACTCAGTAAAGGACACCTGTGATGATCATTGTTAATGTACAGATATCACCCAGTAAAGGACATGTTTGATGATCAGTGTTAATGTAAAGATATTACCCAGTAAAGGACATGTCTGATGATCAGTGTTAATGTAGAGATGTCACCCAGTAAAGGACATGTCTGATGATCACTATTAAAGAACAGATATCACCCAGTAAAAAACATATGAGATGATCAGTGTTAATGTACAGATATCACCCAGTAAAGGACATGTCTGAAGATCAGCGTTAATGTACGTATATCACCCAGTAAAGGACATGTCTGATGATCAGCATTAATGCATAGATATAACACATTAAAGGACATGTCTGATAATCAGCATTAATGTACAGACATCACCTAGTAAAGGACATGTCTGATGATCAGTGTTAATGCACAGATATCACCCAGTAAATGACACATCTGATTATCAGTGTTAATGTACAGATATCACCCAGTAAAAGACATGTCTGATGATCAGTGTTAATGTACAGATATCACCAAGTAAAGGACATGTCTGATGATCAGTGTTAATTTACAGGCATCACCCAGTAAAGCATATGTCTGATGATGAATGTTAATGTACAGATATCAACCAGTAAAGGACATGTCTGATGATCAGTGTTAATGTACAGATATCACCCAGTAAAGGACATGTCTGATGATCAGTGTTAATGTAGAGATATCACCCAGTAAAGCACATGTCTGATGATCAGTGTTAATGTACAGATATCACCCAGTAAAGGACATGTCTGATGATCAGTGTTAATGTACAGATATCACCCAGTAAAGGACATGTCTGATGATCAGTGTTAATGTACAGATATCACCCAGTAAAGGACATGTTTGATGATCAGTGTTAATGTACAGATATCACCCAGTAAAGGACGTGTCTGATGATCAGTGTTAATGTACAGATATCACCCAGTAAAGGACATGACTGATGATCAGCATTAATGTAGAGATATCACACAGTAAGTGACATGTCTGATGATCAGTGTTAATGTACAGATATCACCCAGTAAAGGACATGTCTGATGATCAGTGTTAATCTACAGATATTACCCAGTACAGGACACGTCAGATGATCAGTGTTAATGCACAGATATCACCCAGTAAAGGACATGTCTGATGATCAGTGTTAATGTAGAGATATCACTGAGTAAAGAAAATGTCTGATGATCAGTCTTAATGTACAGATATCACCCAGTAAAGGACATGTCTGATGATCAGTGTTAATGTACAGATATCACCCAGTAAAGGACATGTCTGATGATCAGTGTTAATGTACAGATATCACCCAGTAAAGGACATGTTTGATGATCAGTGTTAATGTACTGATATCACCCAGTAAAGGACATGTCTGATGATCAGTGTTAATGTACAGATATTACCCAGTAAAGGACATGTCTGCTGATCAGTGTTAATGCAAAGATATCACCCAGTAAAGGCCATCTCTAATGATCAGTGTTAATGCACAGATATCACCCAGTAAAGGACATGTCTGATGATCAGTGTTAATGTACAGATATCACCCAGTAAAGGACATGTCTGATGATCAGTCTTAATGTACAAATATCACCCAGAAGGACATGTCTGATGATCAGTGTTAATGTACAGATATCACCCAGTAAAGGACATGTCTGATGATCAGTGTTAATGTACAAATATCACCCAGTAAAGGACATGT
Organism: Protopterus annectens; assembly: GCF_019279795.1. Taxonomy (NCBI): domain Eukaryota; kingdom Metazoa; phylum Chordata; order Ceratodontiformes; family Protopteridae; genus Protopterus; species Protopterus annectens. The sequence continues at coordinate 735,462,665 of NC_056747.1, forward strand.
CTGATGATCAGTGTTAATGTACAGATATCACCCAGTAAAGGACATGTCTGATGATCAGTGTTAATGTACAGATATTACCCAGTAAAGGACATGTCTGATGATCAGTGTTAATGTAGAGATATCACCCAGTAAAGGACATGTCTGATGATTAGCGTTAATGTACAGATATCACCTAGTAAAGGAGATGTCTGATGATCGGTGTTAATGTACAGATATTACCCACTAAAGGGCATATCTGATGATCAGTGTTAATGTACAGATATCACCCAGTAAAGGACATGTCTGATGATCAGCGTTAATGTACAGATATCACCCAGTAAAGGACATGTCTGATGATCAGTGTTAATGTACAGATAGCACCCAGTAAAGGACATGTCTGATGATCAGTGTTAATGTACAGATATCACCCAATAAAGGACATGTCTGATGATCAGTGCTAATGTACAGATATCACCCAGTAAAGGACATGTCTGATGATCAGTGTTAAAGAACAGATATCACCCAGTAAAAAGCATATGAGATGATCAGTGTTAATGTACAGATATCTCCCAGAAAAGGACACATCTGATAATCAATGTTAATGTACAGATATCACCCAGTAAAGGACATGTCTGATGATCAGTGTTAATATACATATATCACCCAGTAAAGGACATGTCTGATGATCAGTGTTAATATACATATATCACCCAGTAAAGGACATGTCTTATGATCAGTGTTAATGCACAGATATTACCCAGTAAAGGCCATATCTAATGATCAGTGTTAATGCACAGATATCACCCAGTAAAAACATGTATGATGATCAGTGCTAATGTACAGATATCACCCAGTAAAGACATGTCTGATGATCAGTGTTAATGCACAGATATCACCCAGTGAAGGACATGTCTGATGATCAATCTTAATGTACAGATATCACCCAGTAAAGGACACGTCTGATGATCATTGTTAATGTAGAGATATCACCCAGTAAAGGACACGTCTGATGATCAGTGTTAATGTAGAGATATCACCCAGTAAAGGACACATCTGATGATCAGTGTTAATGCACAGATATCACCCAGTAAAGGACATGTCTGATGATCAGTGTTAATGTACAGATATCACCCAGTAAAGGACATGTCTGATGATGAGTGTTAATGTACAGATATCACCCAGTAAAGGACATGTCTGATGATCAGTGTTAATGTACCGATATCACCCAGTAAGGAACAAGTCTGATGACCAGCGTTAATTTACAGATATCACCCAGTAAAGGACATGTCTGATGATCAGTGTTAATGCACAGATATCACCCAGTAAATGACACATCTGATTATCAGTGTTAATGTACAGATATCACCCAGTAAAAGACATGTCTGATGATCAGTCTTTATGTACAGATATCACCAATTAAAGGACATGTCTGATCATCAGTGTTAATGTACAGATATCACCAAGTAAAGGACATGTCTGATGATCAGTGTTAATGTACAGATATCACCCAGTAAAGGACATGTCTGATGATCAGTGTTAATGTACAGATATTACCCAGTAAAGGACATGTCTGATGATCAGTGTTAATGTACAGATATCACCCAGTAAAGGACATGTCTGATGATCAGCGTTAATCTACAGATATCACCCAGTAAAGGACATGTCTGATGATCAGTGTTAATGTACATATATCACCCAGTAAAGGACACGTCTTATGATCATTGTTAATGTACAGATATCACCCAGTAAAGGACATGTTTGATGATCAGTGTTAATGTAAAGATATTACCCAGTAAAGGACATGTCTGATGATCAGTGCTAATGAACAGATTTCACCCAGTAAAGGACATGCATGATGATCAGCGTTAATGTACAGATATTACCCAGTAAAGAACATGTCTGATGATAAGTGCTAATGTACAGATATCACCCAGTAAAGGACATGTCTGATGATCAGTGTTAATGTACAGATATCACCCAGTAAAGTGTATGTCTGATGATCAGTGTTATTGTACAGCTATCACCCAGTAAAGGACATCTCTGATGATCAGCGTTAATGTACTGATATCACCCAGTAAAGGACATGTCTGATAATCAGTGTTAATGTACAGATATCACCCAGTAAAGGACATGTCTGATGATCAGTGTTAATGTACAGATATCACCCAGTAAAGGACATGTCTGATGATCAGTGTTAATGTACAGATATCACCCAGTAAAGGACATATCTGATGATCAGTGTTAATGCACAGATATCACCCAGAAAGGACATGTCTGATGATCAGTGTTAATGTACAGATATTACCCAGTAAAGGACATGTCTGCTGATCAGTGTTAATGCAAAGATATCACCCAGTAAAGCCATATCTAATGATCAGTGTTAATGCACAGATATCACCCAGTAAAGGACATGTCTGATGATCAGTGTTAATATACATATATCACCCAGTAAAGGACATGTCTGATGATCAGTGTTAATGCACAGATATCACCCAGTAAAAACATGTCTGATGATCAGTGCTAATATACAGATATCACCCAGTAAAGGGCATGTCTGATGATCAATATTAATGAATTGATATCACACAGTAAAGGACATCTATGATAATCAGTGTTAAAGCACAGATATCACCCAGTAAAGGACATGTCTGATGATCAGCGTTAATCTACAGATATCACCCAGTAAAGGACATGTCTGATGATCAGTGTTAATGCACAGATATCACCCAGTTAAGGGCACATCTGATGATATGTGTTAATATACATATATCACTAAATAAAGGACATGTTTCATGATCAGTGTTAATGCACAGATATCACCCAGTAAAGGCCATATCTGATGATCAGTGTTAATGCACAGATAGCACCCAGTAAAGGACATGTCTGATGATCAGTGTTAATGAACAGATATCACCCAGTAAAGGACATGTCTGATGATCAGCGTTAATCTACAGATATCACCCAGTAAAGGACATGTCTGATGATCAGTGCTAATGTACAGATATCACCAATTAAAGGACATGTCTGATCATCAGTGTTAATGTACAGATATCACCAAGTAAAGGACATGTCTGATGATCAGTGTTAATTTACAGGCATCACCCAGTAAAGCATATGTCTGATGATGAATGTTAATGTACAGATATCAACCAGTAAAGGACATGATGATCAGCGTTAATGTACAGACATCACCCAATAAACAACATGTCTGATGATCAGTGCTAATGTACAGATATCACCCAGTAGAGGACATGTCTGATGATCAGTGTTAATGTACAGATATCACCCAGTAAAGGACACGTCTGATGATCAGAGTTAATGTACAGATATCACCCAGTAAAGAACATCTCTGATGATCAGCGTTAATGTACTATCACCCAGTAAAGGACATGTCTGATGATCAGTGTTAATGTAAAGATATCACCCAGTAAAGGACATGTCTGATGATCAGTGTTAATGTACAGATATCACCCAGTAAAGGACATGTCTGATGATCAGTGTTAATGTACAGATATCACCCAGTAAAGGACATGTCTGATGATCAGTGTTAATGTACAGATATCTCCCAGTAAAGGACATGTCTGATGATTGTGTTAATGTACAGTTATCACCGAGTATAGACATGTCTGATGACCAGTGTTAATGTACACATTTCACCGAGTAAAGGCCACACTGATTATCAGTGTTAATGTACAGATATCACCCAGTAAAAGACATGTCTGATGATCAGTCTTTATGTACAGATATCACCAATTAAAGGACATGTCTGATCATCAGTGTTAATGTACAGATATCACCAAGTAAAGGACATGTCTGATGATCAGTGTTAATGTAGAGATATCACCCAGTAAAGGACATGTCTGATGACCAGTGTTAATGTACAGACATCACCCAGTAAAGGGTATGTCTGATAATCAGTGTTAATGTACAGATATCACACAGTAAAGAACATGTCTGATGATCAGTGTTAATGTACAGATATCACACAGTAAAGAACATGTCTGATGATTGGAGTTAATGTACAGATATCACCCAGTAAAGGATATGTCTGATGATCAGTGTTAATCTACAGATATCACCCAGTAAAGGACATGTCTGATGATCAGTGTTAATGTACAGATATCACCCAATAAAGGACATGTTTGATGATCAGTGTTAATGTAAAGATATTACCCAGTAAAGGACATGTCTGATGATCAGAGTTAATGTAGAGATATCACACAGTAAAGGCCATATCTGATGATCAGTGTTAATGCACAGATATCACCCAGTAAATGACATATCTGATGATCAGCGTTAATGTACTGATATCACCCAGTAAAGGACATGTCTGATAATCAGTGTTAATGTACAGATATCACCCAGTAAAGGACATGTCTGATGATCAGTGTTAATGTACTGATATCACCCAGTAAAGGACATGTCTGATGATCAGTGTTAATGTACAGATATCACCCAGTAAAGGACATGTCTGATGATCAGTGTTAATGTACAGATATCACCCAGTGAAGGACATGTCTGATGATCAGTGTTAATGTACAGATATCACCCAGTAAAGGACATGTCTGATGATCAGTGTTAATGCCCAGATATCACCCAGTGAAGGACATGTCTGATGATCAGTCAATGTACAGATATCACCCAGTAAAGGACACGTCTGATGATCAGTGTTAATGTAGAGATATCACCCAGTAAAGGACACATCTGCTGATCAATGTTAATGCACAGATATCACCCAGAAAGGACATGTCTGATGATCAGTGTTAATGTACAGATATCACCCAGTAAAGGACATGTCTGATGATCATTGTTAATGTACAGATATCACCCAGTAAAGGACATGTATGATGATCAGTGTTAATATACCGATATCACCCAGTAAAGGACATGTCTGATGATCATTGTTAATGTGCAGATATCATCCAGAAAGGACATGTCTGATGATCAGTATTAATGTACAGATATCACCCAGTAAAGGATATGTCTGATGATGAGTGTTAATGTACAGATATCACCCAGTAAAGGACATGTCTGATGATCAGCGTTAATGTACAGATATCACCCAGTAAAGGACATGTCTGATGATCAGTGTTAATGTACAGATATCACCCAGTAAAGGATATGTCTGATGATGAGTGTTAATGTACAGATATCACCCAGTAAAGGACATGTCTGATGATCAGTGTTAATGTACAGATATCACCCAGTAAAGGACATGTTTGATGATCAGTGTTAATGTAAAGATATTACCCAGTAAAGGACATGTCTGATGATCAGAGTTAATGTAGAGATATCACACAGTAAGGACATGTCTGATGATCAGTGTTAATGTACAGATATCACCCAGTAAAGGACATGTCTGATGATCAGCGTTAATCTACAGATATCACCCAGTAAAGGACATGTCTGATGATCAGTGTTAATGTACAGATATCACCAAGTAAAGAACATGTCTGATGATCAATGTTAATGTAGAGATATCACCCAGTAAAGGACATGTCTGATGATCAGTGTTAATGTACAGATATCACCAAGTAAAGAACATGTCTGATGATCAGTCTTAATGTACAGATATCACCAGAAGGACATGTCTGATGATCAGTGTTAATGTACAGATATCACCCAGAAAGGACATGTCTGATGATCAGTGTTAATGTAGAGATATCACCCAGTAAAGGACATATCTGATGATCAGTGTTAATGCACAGATATCACCCAGAAAGGACATGTCTGATGATCAGTGTTAATGTACAGATATCACCCAGTAAAGGACATGTCTGATGATCAGTGTTAATGTAGAGATATCACCCAGTAAAGGACATATCTGATGATCAGTGTTAATGTAGAGATATCACCCAGTAAAGGACATATCTGATGATCAGTGTTAATGCACAGATATCACCCAGAAAGGACATGTCTGATGATCAGTGTTAATGTACAGATATTACCCAGTAAAGGGCATGTCTGATGATCAGTGTTAATGTAGAGATATCACCCAGTAAAGCACATATCTGATGATCAGTGTTAATGCACAGATATCACCCAGTAAAGGACATGTCTGATGATCAGTGTTAATGTACAGATATCACCAAGTAAAGAACATGTCTGATGATCAGTCTTAATGTACAGATATCACCCAGAAAGGACATGTCTGATGATCAGTGTTAATGTACAGATATTACCCAGTAAAGGACATGTCTGCTGATCAGTGTTAATGCAAAGATATTACCCAGTAAAGCCATATCTAATGATCAGTGTTAATGTACAGATATCACACAGTAAAGGACATGTCTGGTGATCAGAGTTAATGTACAGTTATCACCCAGTAAAGGACATGTCTGATGATCAGTGTTAATGTACAGTTATCACCCAGTAAAGGACATGTCTGATGATCAGTGTTAATGCACAGATATCATTCAGTAAAGGCCATATCTGATGATCAGTGTTAATGCACAGATATCATCCAGTAAAGGACATGTCTGATTATCAGTGTTAATGTAGAGATATCACCCAGTAAAGGACATGTCTGATGATCAATGTTAATGTACAGATATCACCCAGTAAAAGACATGTCTGATGATCAGTCTTTATGTACAGATATCACCAATTAAAGGACATGCCTGATCATCAGTGTTAATGTACAGATATCACCAAGTAAAGGACATGTCTGATGATCAGTGTTAATGTACAGATATCACCAAGTAAAGAACATGTCTGATGATCAGTCTTAATGTACAGATATCACCCAGAAGGACATGTCTGATGATCAGTGTTAATGCACAGACATCACCCAGTAAGGACATGTCTGAAGATCAGTGTTAATGTACAGATATCACCCAGTAAAGGACATGTCTGATGATTAGTGTTAATTTACCGATATCACCCAGTAAGGAACAAGTCTGATGACCAGCGTTAATTTACAGATATCACCCAGTAAAGGACATGTCTGATGATCAGTGTTAATGTACAGATATCACCCAGTAAAGGACATGTCTGATGATCAGTGTTAATGTACAGATATCACCCAGTAAAGGACATGTCTGATGATCAGTGTTAATGTACAGATATCACCCAGTAAAGGACATGTCTGATGATCAGTGTTAATGCACAGATATCACCCAGTAAAGGACATGTCTGATGATCAGTGTTAATCTACAGATATCACCCAGTAAAGGACATGTCTGATGATCAGTGTTAATGTACAGATATCACCCAATAAAGTACACATCTGATGATCAATGTTAATGTACAGATATCACCCAATAAATGACATGTCTGATGATCAGAGTTACTATACATATATCACCCGGTAAAGGACACATCTAATCAGTGTTAATGCACAGATATCACCCAGTAAAGGCCATATCTGATGATCAGTGTTAATGTACAGATATCACCCAGTAAAGGACATGTCTGATGATCAGTGTTAATGTACAGATATCACCCAGTAAAGGACATGTCTGATGATCAGTGTTAATGTAGAGATATCACTGAGTAAAGGACATGTCTGATGATCAGTCTTAATGTACAGATATCACCCAGTAAAGGACATGCCTGATGATCAGTGTTAATGTACAGATATCACCCAGTAAAGGACATGTCTGATGATCAGTGTTAATGCACAGATATCACCCAGTAAAGGACATGTCTGATGATCAGTGTTAATGTACAGATATCACCCAGTAAAGGACATGTCTGATGATCAGTGTTAATGTAGAGATATCACCCAGTAAAGGACATGTCTGATGGTCAGTGTTAATGTACAGATATCACCCAGTAAAGGACATGTCTGATGATCAGTGTTAATGTACAGATATCACCCAGTAAAGGACATGTCTGATGATCAGCGTTAATGTACAGATATCACCCAGTAAAGGACATGTCTGATGATCAGCGTTAATGTACTGATATCACCCAGTAAAGGACATGTCTGAAGATCAGCGTTAATGTACAGATGTCACCCAGTAAAGGACACGACTGATGATCAGTGTTAATGTACAGATATCACCCAGTAAAGGACATGTCTGATGATCAGTGTTAATGTACAGATATCACCCAGTAAAGGGTATGTCTGATGATCAGTGTTATTGTACAGCTATCACCCAGTAAAGGACATGTCTGATGATCAGTGTTAATGTACAGATATCACCCAGTAAAGGACATATCTGATGATCAGCGTTAATGTACAGATATCACCCAGTAAAGGACATGTCTGATGATCAGTGTTAATGTACAGATATCACCCAGTAAAGGACATGTCTGATGATCAGCGTTAATCTACAGATATCACCCAGTAAAGGACACGTCTGATGATCAGTGTTAATGTACAGATATCACCCAGTAAAGGACACGTCTTATGATCAGTGTTAATGTACAGATATCACCAAGTAAAGTATATGTCTGATGATCAGTGTTAATGTACAGATATCACCCAGTAAAGGACATGTCTGATGATCAGTGTTAATGTACAGATATCACCCAGTAAAGAACATGTCTGATGATCAGAGTTAATGTAGAGATATCACACAGTAAGTGACATGTCTGATGATCAATGTTAATGTACAAATATCACCTAGTAAAGGACATATCTGATGATCAGTGCTAATGTACAGATATCACCCAGTAAAGGACATGTCTGATGATCAGTGTTAATGTACAGATATCACTCAGTAAAGAACATCTCTGATGATCAGCGTTAATGTACTGATATCACCCAGTAAAGGACATGTCTGATGATCAGTGTTAATGTACAGATATCACCCAGTAAAGGACATGTCTGATGATCAGTGTTAATGTACAGATATCACCCAGTAAAGGACACGTCTGATGATCAGAGTTAATGTACAGATATCACCCAGTAAAGGGTATGTCTGATGATCAGTGTTAATGTACAGATATCACCCAGTAAAGGACATGTCTGATGATCAGTGTTAATGTACAGATATCACCCAGTAAAGGACATGTCTGATGATCAGTGTTAATGTACAGATATCACCCAGTAAAGGACATGTCTGATGATCAGTGTTAATGTACAGATATCACCCAGTAAAGGACATGTCTGATGATCAGTGTTAATGTAAAGATATCACTCAGTAAAGAACATCTCTGATGATCAGCGTTAATGTACTGATATCACCCAGTAAAGGACATGTCTGATGATCAGTGTTAATGTACAGTCATCACCCAGTAAAGGACATGTCTGATGATCAGTGTTAATGTACAGATATCACACAGTAAAGAACATGTCTGATGATTGGAGGTAATGTACAGATATCACCCAGTAAAGGACATGTCTGATGATCAGTGTTAATCTACAGATATCACCCAGTAAAGGACATCTCTGATGATCAGCGTTAATGTACTGATATCACCCAGTAAAGGACATGTCTGATGATCAGTGTTAATGTACAGATGTCACCCATTAAATGACATGTCTGATGATCAGTGTTAATGCACAGATATCACCCAGTAAAGGACATGTCTGATAATCAGTGTTAATGTACAGATATCACCCAGTAAAGGACATGTCTGATGATCAGTGTTAACGTAGAGATATCACCCAGTAAAGGACATGTCTGATAATCAGTGTTAATGTACAGATATCACCCAGTAAAGGACATGTCTGATGATCAGTGTTAATGTACAGATATCACCCAGTAAAGGACATGTCTGATGATCAGTGTTAATGTACAGATATCACCCAGTAAAGGACGTGTCTGATGCTCAGTGTTAATGTACAGATATCACCCAGTAAAGGACATGTCTGATGATCAGTGTTAATGTACAGATATCACCCAGTAAAGGACATGTCTGATGATCAGTGTTAATGCACAGATATCACCCAGTGAAGGACATGTCTGATGATCAGTCTTAATGTACAGATATCACCCAGTAAAGGACACGTCTGATGATCAGTGTTAATGTACAGATATCACCCAGTAAAGGACATGTCTGATGATCAGCGTTAATGTACAGATATCACCCAGTAAAGGACATGTCTGATGATCAGTGTTAATGTACAGATATCACCCAGTAAAGGACATGTCTGATGATGAGTGTTAATGTACAGATATCACCCAGTAAAAGACATGTCTGATGATCAGTGTTAATGTACTGATATCACCCAGTAAGGGACATGTCTGATGATCAGTGTTAATGTACAGATATCACCCAGTAAAGGACATGTTTGATGATCAGTGTTAATGTACAGATATCACACAGTAAAGGACATGTCTGATGAGCAGTGTTAATGTACAGATATTACCCAGTAAAGGACATGTCTGATGATCAGTGTTAATGTAGAGGTATCACCCAGTAAAGGACATGTCTGATGATCAATGTTAATGTACAGATATCACCCGGTAAAGGACATGTCTGATGATCAGTGATAATGTAAAGATATCACCCAGTAAAGGACATGTCTGATGATCAGTGTTAATGTACAGATATCACCCAGTAAAGGACATGTCTGATGATCAGTGTTAATGTACAGATATCACCCAGTAAAGGACATGTCTGATGATCAGTGTTAATGTACAGATATCACCCAGTAAAGGACATGTCTGATGATCAGTGTTAATGTACAGATATCACCCAGTAAAGGACATGTCTGATGATCAGCATTAATCTACAGATATCACCCAGTAAAGGACATGTCTGATGATCAGTGTTAATGTACATATATCACCCAGTAAAGGACACGTCTTATGATCAGTATTAATGTTAATGTACAGATATCACCAGAAGGACATGTCTGATGATCAGTGTTAATGTACAGATATCACCCAGAAAGGACATGTCTGATGATCAGTGTTAATGTACAGATATCACCCAGTAAAGGACATGTCTGATGATAAGCATTAATTTACAGATATCACCCAGTAAAGGACATGTCTGATGATCAGCATTAATGTACAGATATCACCCAGTAAGGGACACCTCTGATGATCAGTGTTAATATACAGATATCACACAGTAAAGGACATGTCTGATGATCAGCGTTAATGTATAGATATCACCCAGTAAAAGACATGTCTGATGATCAGTGTTAATGTATAGATATCACCCAGTAAAGACATGTCTGATGATCAGTGTTAATGTACAGATATCACCCAGTAAAGGACATGTCTGATGATCAGTGTTAATGTACAGATATCACCCAGAAAGGACATGTCTGATGATCAGTGCTAATGTACAGACATTACCCAGTAAAGGACATGTCTGAAGATCAGTGTTCATGTAGAGATATCACCCAGTAAAGGATATGTCTGATGATCAGTGTTAATGTACAGATATTACCCAGTAAAGGACATGTCTGATGATCAGTGTTAATGTACAGATATCACCCAGTAAAGGACATGTTTGATGATCAGTGTTAATATACATATATCACCCAGTAAATGACATGTCTGATTATCAGTAAAGGACATGTCTGATGATCAGAGTTAATGTAGCGATATCACCAATTAAAGGACATGTCTGATCATCAGTGTTAATGTACAGATATCACCAAGTAAAGGACATGTCTGATGATCAGTGTTAATGCACAGATATCACCCAGTAAAGGACATGTCTGATGATCAGTGTTAATGTACAGATATCACCCAGTAAAGGACATGTCTGATGATCAGTGTTAATGTACAGATATCACCCAGTAAAGGACATGTCTGATGATCAGTGTTAATGTACAGATATCACCCAGTAAGTAAAGGACATATCTGATTATCATTGTTAATGTAGAGATATCACCCAGTAAAGGACATGTCTGATGATCAGTGTTAATGTAGAGATATCACTGAGTAAAGAAAATGTCTGATGATCAGTCTTAATGTACAGATATCACCCAGTAAAGGACATGTCTGATGATCAGTGTTAATGTACAGATGTCACCCAGTAAATGACATGTCTGATGATCAGTGTTAATGTAGAGATATCACCCAGTAAAGGTCATATCTGATGATCAGTGTTAATGCACAGATATCACCCAGTAAAGGACATGTCTGATAATCAGTGTTAATGTACAGATATCACCCAGTAAAGGACATGTCTGATGATCAGCGTTAATGTACTGATATCACCCAGTAAAGGACATGTCTGATAATCAGTGTTAATGTACAGATATCACCCAGTAAAGGACATGTCTGATGATCAGTGTTAATGTAGAGATATCACCCAGTAAAGGACACATCTGATGATCAGTGTTAATGTATAAATATCACCCAGTAAAGGACACAACTGATGATCAGTGTTAATGCACAGATATCACCCAGAAAGGATATGTCTGATGGTCAGTGTTAATGTACAGATATCACCCAGTAAAGGACATATCTTATGATCAATGTTAAAGAACATATATCACCCAGTAAAGGACATGTCTGATGATCAGTGTTAATGCACAGATATCACCCAGTGAAAGACATGTCTGATGATCAGTGTTAATGTACCGATATCAATCTGTAAGGGACAACTCTGATAACCAGCATTAATGTACAGATATCACCCAGTAAAGAACATGTCTGATGATCAGTGTTAATGTACAGATATCACCCAGTAAAGGACACCTCTGATGATCAGTGTTAATGCACAGATATCACCCAGTAAAGGACACCGCTGATGATTAGTGTTAATGTACAGATATCACCCAGTAAAGGACAAGTTTGATGATCAGTGCTAATGTACAGATATCACCCAGTAAAGGACGTCTGATGATCAGAGTTAATATAGAGATATCACACAGTGACATGTCTGATGATCAGCGTTAATGTATAGATATCACCCAATAAAGGACATGTCTGATGAACAGCGTTAATGTACAGATATCACCCAGTAAAGGATATGTCTGATGATCAGTATTAGTGTACAGATATCACCCATTAAAGGACACATCTGATGATCAATGTTAATGTACAGATATCACCCAGTAAAGGACACGTCTGATGATCAGTGTTAATATACATATATCACCCAGTAAAGGACATGTCTGATGATCAGTGTTAATGTACAGATATCACCCAGTAAAGGACACGTCTGATGATCAGTGTTAATATACATATATCACCCAGTAAAGGACATGTCTGATTATCAGTGTTAATGTACAGATATCACCCAGTAAAGGACACATCTGATGATCAGTGTTAATGCACAGATATCACCCAGTAAAGGACATGTCTGATGATCAGTGTTAATGTACAGATATCACCCAGTAAAGGACATGTCTGATGATCAATGTTAATGTACAGATATCACCCAGTAAAGGACATGTCTGATGATCAGTGTTAATGTACAGATATCACCCAGTAAAGGACATGTCTGATGATCAATGTTAAAGAACAAATATCACCCAGTAAAGGGCATATCTGATGATCAGTGTTAATGTACAGATATCACCCAGTAAAGGACATGTCTGATGATCAGTGTTAATCTACAGATATCACCCAGTAAAGGACACGTCTGATGATCAGTGTTAATGCACAGAAATCACACAGTAAAGGACATGTCTGATGATCAGAGTTAATGTAGAGATATCACCCAGTAAAGGACATGTCTGATGATCAGTGTTAATGTACAGATATCACCCAGTAAAGGACACGTCTGATGATCAGTGTTAATATACATATATCACCCAGTAAATGACACATCTGATGATCAGAGTTAATGTATAGATATCACCCAGTAAAGGACACATCTGATGATCAGTGTTAATGTACAGATATCACCAAGTAAAGTATATGTCTGATGATCAGTGTTATTGTACAGCTATCACCCAGTAAAAGACATGTTTGATGATCTGAGTTAATGTACAGATATCACCCAGTAAGAGACATGTCTGATGATCATCGTTAATGTAAAGATATCACCCAGTAAAGGATGTGTCTGATGATCAGCGTTAATGTACTGATATCACCCAGTAAAGGACATGTCTGAAGATCAGCGTTAATGTACAGATGTCACCCATTAAATGACATGTCTGATGATCAGTGTTAATGTAGAGATATCACCCAGTAAAGGACATGTCTGATGACCAGTGTTAATGTACAGACATCACCCAGTAAAGGGTATGTCTGATAATCAGTGTTAATGTACAGATATCACACAGTAAAGAACATGTCTGATGATTGGAGTTAATGTACAGATATCACCCAGTAAAGGACATGTCTGATGATCAGCGTTAAAGTAAAGATATCACCCAGTAAAGACATGTCTGATGATCAGTGTTAATGTGCATATATCACCCAGTAAAGGACTTGTCTGATGATCAGTGTTAATGTACAGATGTCACCCAGTAAAGGACAGGTCTGATTTTTAATGTACAGATATCACCCAGTAAAGGACATGTCTGATGATCAGTGTTAATGTACAGATATTGCCCCATAAAGGACATCTCTGATGATTAGTGTTAATATAGAGATATCACACAGTAAAGGCCATTACATGGGTCTGTTGATCAGCATTAAAGTACAGATATCATCCGGTAAAGGGTAAAGGACATGTCTGATGATCAGTGTTAATGTACAGATATCACCCAGTAAAGGACATGTCTGATGATCAGTGTTAATGTACAGATATCATTCAGTAAAGGACATGTCTGATGATCAATGTTAATGTACAGATATCACCCAGTAATGAATACATCTGATGATCAGCATTAATGTACAGATATCACCCAGTAAAGGCCATATCTGATGATCAGTGTTAATGCACAGATATCACCCAGTAAATGACACATCTAATGATCAATGTTAATTTACAGATAATCAGTAAAGGACAAGTCTGATGATCAGTGGTAATGTAGAGATATCACCCAGTAAAGGACATGTCTGATGATCATTGTTAATATACAGATATCACCGAGTAAAGGACATGTCTGATGATTAGTGTTAATGCACAGATATCACCCAGTAAAGGACATGTCTGATGATCAGTGTTAATGTACAGATATCACCCAGTAATGGGTATGTCTGATGATCAGTGTTATTGTACAGCTATCACCCAGTAAAGGACATGTCTGATGATCAGCGTTAATGTACAGATATCACCCAGTAAAGGACACGTCTTATGATCCACATTAATATACAAATATCACCTAGTAAAGGACATATCTGATGATCAGTGCTAATGTACAGATATCACCAATTAAAATATATGTCTGATGATCAGCGTTAATGTACAGATATTACCCAGTAAAGAACATGTCTGATGATAAGTGCTAATGTACAGATATCACCCAGTAAAGGACATGTCTGATGATCAGTGTTAATGTACAGATATCACCCAGTAAAGTGTATGTCTGATGATCAGTGTTATTGTACAGCTATCACCCAGTAAAAGACATATCTGATGATTGGAGTTAATGTACAGATATCACCCAGTAAAGGACACGTCTTATGATCCACATTAATATACAAATATCACCTAGTAAAGGACATATCTGATGATCAGTGCTAATGTACAGATATCACCAATTAAAATATATGTCTGATGATCAGCGTTAATGTACAGATATTACCCAGTAAAGAACATGTCTGATGATAAGTGCTAATGTACAGATATCACCCAGTAAAGGACATGTCTGATGATCAGTGTTAATGTACAGATATCACCCAGTAAAGTGTATGTCTGATGATCAGTGTTATTGTACAGCTATCACCCAGTAAAAGACATATCTGATGATCGGAGTTAATGTACAGATATCACCCAGTAAGAGACATGTCTGATGATCAGCATTAATGTAAAGATATCACCCAGTAAAGAACATCTCTGATGATCAGCGTTAATGTACTGATATCACCCAGTAAAGGACATGTCTGATGATCAGCGTTAATGTACAGATGTCACCCATTAAATGACATGTCTGATGATCAGTGTTAATGTAGAGATATCACCCAGTAAAGGACATGTCTGATGACCAGTGTTAATGTACAGACATCACCCAGTAAAGGGTATGTCTGATAATCAGTGTTAATGTACAGATATCACACAGTAAAGAACATGTCTGATGATCAGTGTTAATCTACAGATATCACCCAGTAAGGGACATTTCTGATGATCAGCGTTAATGTAAAGATATCACCCAGTAAAGGACATGTCTGATTATCAGCGTTAATGTACAGATTTCACCCAGTAAAGAGTAGGTCTGATGATCAGTGTTAATGTAGAGATATCACCCAGTGAAGCACACATCTGATGATCACCATTAATGTATAGATATCACCCAGTAAAGGACGTGTCTGATGATCAATGCTAATGTACATATATCGCCCAGTAAAGGACACGTCTGATTGTTAATGTACAGATATCACCCCCTAACGGACATGTCTGATGATCAGTTTTAATATACAGATATCACCCAGTAAAGACATGTCTGATGATCACTGTTAATGTACAGATATCACCCCATAAAGGACATGTCTGATGATTAGTGTTAATTTAGAGATATCACCCAGTAAAGGCCATGGCTGATGATAAGCATTAAAGTACAGATATCACCCGGAAAAGGACATGTCTGATGATCAGTGTTAATGTACAGATATCACCCAGTAAAGGACATGTCTGATGATCTGTGTTAATGTACAGATATCATTCAGTAAAGCACGTGTCTTTTGATCAGTGTTAATTTACAGATATCACCCAGTAAAGGACATGTCTGATGATCAATGTTAATTTCAGATATCACCCAGTAAAGGACATGTCTGATGATCAGTGTTAATGTACAGATATCACCCAGTAAGGATTCATTGGATGATCAGCATTAATGTACATATATCACCCAGTAAAGCACATATCTGATGATCAGCGTTAGTGTACAGATATCACCCAGTAAAGGACACATCTGATGATCAATATTAATGTACAGATATCTCTCAGTAAAGGACAAGTGTTATGATTAGTGTTAATGTAGAGATATCACCCAGTAAAGGACATGTCTGATGATCATTGTTAATATAAAGATATCACCCAATAAAGGACATGTCTGATGATCAGTGTTAATGCACAGATATCACCCAGTAAAGGAAACATCTGATGATCAGTGGTAATGCACAGATATAACTCTGAAAGAACATGTCTGATGATCAGTGTTAATGTACTGATATTATCGAGTAAAGGACATGTCTGATGATAATTGTTAATGTAGAGATATGACCCTGTAAATGATATGTCTGATGATCAGTGTTAACGTAACAATATTACCCAGTAAAGGACAAGTCTGATGATCAGCGTTAATGTACAGATATCACCCAGGAAAGGACACATCTGAACACCAGCGTTAATGTACAATTATCCCCCAGTAAAGGACACGTCTGATGATCAGTGTTAATGTACAGATATCATGCAGTAAAGGACACGTCTGATGATCAGTGTTAATGTACAGATATCATGCAGTAAAGGACAGGTCTGATGATCAGTTTTAATGTACAGATATAACCAAGTAAAGGACATGTCTGATGATCAGTGTTAATGTATAGATATCACCCAATAAAGGACATATCTGATGATTAGTGTTAATGTACAGATGTTACCCAGTTAAGGCCACGTCTGATGATCAGTGTTACTGTACAGATATCACCCAGTAAAGGACTTGTCTGATGACCAGTGTTAATTTACAGATATCACCCAGTGAAAGACAAGTGTGATGATCAGCTTTAATGTACAGATATCACCCAGTAAAGGACATATCTGATGATCAGCGTTAATGTACAGATATCACCCAGTAAAGGGCATGTCCGATGATCAGTGTTAATGTACAGATATCACCCAGTAAAGGACATGCCTGATGATCACCATTAATGTATAGATATCACCCAGTAAAGGACACATCTGATGATCAGCATTAATGTACCAATATCACCCAGTAAAGGATATGTCTGATTATCAACGTTAATGTACAGATATCTCCCAGTAAAGGACTCATCTGATAATCAGTGTTAATGTACAGGTATCACCTAGTAAAGGACATGTCTGATGATCAGTGTTAATGTACAGATATCACTCAGTAAAGGCCATGTTTAATGATCAGTGTTAATGCACAGATATCACCCAGTAAAGGCCAAATCCGATGATCAGTGTTAATGCACAGATATCACCCAGTAAAGGACATGTCTGATGATCAGAGTTAATGTAGAGATATCACACAGTGAGTGACATGTCTGATGATCAGTGTTAATGTACAGATATCACCCAGTAAAGGACATGTCTGATGATCAGTGTTAATGTCCAGATGTCACCCAGTAAAGGGTACATCTGATGATCAGTGTTAATGTACAGATATCACCCAATAAAGGACACATCTGATGATCAGCGTTAATGTACGGATATCACGCAGTAAAGGACATGTCTGGTGCTTCTTGGCAGCATACTTAAGGTCATGTCTAAAGGATTTTTAGTGGGTAAAAAATAAACTTACCTTAAAGTAGGGCATATGCTTTTGCTTACAGTCACTCCCTCTTAACAAAATGAAGTGATTTTCTTACCATTTGTACTAGAAAATAACTTTTTTAAAGCTCCCTTAGTAAAGGACATGTCTGATGATCAGTTTAATGTATAGATATCACCCAGTAAAGGACACGTCTGGTGATCAGTGTTAATGTACAGATATCACCCAGGAAAGGATATATCTGATGCTTCTTGGCAGCATACTATAGGTCATGTCTAAAGGATTTTCAGTGGGTAAAAAATAAACTTACCTTAAAGTAGGGCATATCCTTTTGCTTACAGTCACTCCCTCTTAAAATGAAGTGATTTTCTTACCATTTTTCCTAGAAAATAACTTTTTAAAGCTCCCTTAGTACACAAAAGTCCAAGCATGAGCATCTGCTATTGTCTTCACCTGAAGGGGTGTTTGACACTTATCAATGATGTTGTTTTTGAAGCTCTTGGACACCAGCAGCCACTCATTTCCTTGAATATAACAATCCCCAGTATTATTATTAATTTTTTTTTTATTTTCTTATAGTTTTGTTGCAGGTCCATTTGTGTCTGTGTGTGTGGGGGGGTGGATAACAATTGGTAAACAATTATAAAGCAGTTTTTCATAAAATTAATTGCTTGCAGTTGTTTACCAATTAATACATTAACTAATTAGTGAGTCTTACTCTGAATAATGCCAGCACGTCCTAGCACATCAGAAGCTGCTTTATTTTCCCTTTCACGTACCAGAGGAATTTTAAGTTAATTTTCTGGTGAAAACTGAGAGAAAAATGTTTCCTTTTATTAAACACTGTTGATCGCAAGTGCAAAGATGTGCTTTAAGTTAGGTTTAATTTTTAACCAAAAAAATCTTTGAGACTTGATCTTTAACCTGCCATGAAGTCTGCACTAAAAAAATCAAACACCTGCCATTGTTCATAGTTGCGAAATGTTGCTTTGATATTTAGTGAGAGTAAAATTTTTAAAAAGTAAGCAAATACATTAAAAAAAGTAACTATGAAAAGTAACTGCAGTTACAAGGATGTGATGTTTAACTTTTACCTCACCTAGTTTAGAAAGGTATAAAAATAAAAAAACATTCAAGTGTGTGTGTGTGTGTGTGTGTGTGTGTGTGTGTGTGTGTGTGTGTGTGTGTGTGTGAAGAAAGAGAGCATACCTCTTAACCTCTGCTATTTCATCAGCATGCATTGTTTAAACAATAACAATTATGAAACTCTACTGTTTGGAATTATTGACTGACTGCAATTTTCACTGATATACTAGAAAATCAAACATTGTAGGAAGGCTAGAGCAAAGATATGTGGCAAAAATCCGATAGAGTTAAGAGGCATGGGGAGGGTTGCAATGCCTTACATTGTATGATTTGTTTTTATTCATTTCATCTCCATGACACATCTGAGGCATATTCATTCAGCAAAGTAGTTGTAACTGCTTAGCACATGTGAGTGTGTGTGTGTGTGTGTGTGTGTGTGTGTGTGTGTGTGTGTGTGTGTGTGTGTGTGTGTGTGTGTGTGTGTGTGTATACATTAAATACTTATATGACTTTAACAAAAATTACATATGTTACACCATCTTTTGCTTTGGTCAGCTTTTTGACTTATTTTGTTGCATACTCTTGTCTGCTGCTTGTTAGCTAAATGTGTGCTGTCATTGTATCCTCTGCTTGTATCCCAGGTTGTCAGTGGAAAAAGAGTCTGCTTTTGATCAATTCACTTTTTAAAAGTCCTTGTTATAAGCATTCTGTTTTGTTCATGGCACAGAATACCTAAAGTTTACCAAGGTCACTGAAGGGCTGAATATTAATTCAGCTTATATATGTGACTGACATAATGGAATTTCCATCCTTTGTATTTGGAAGTAATGTAAAGACATCTCCACCCTTGAATCTTAATTAATGTGTCTAAGTTATATCAGGCAAAAGAGGTCAGAAAGCTGAGTCAGTCATACTTTAGATACTTCTGACTAGACATTCCTTTCTGGATCTTTCCACCGGAGGAACTGTTAATAATAATCTTATTCTCTCACACACACACACACACACACGCGTGTGTGTGTGTGTGTGTGTCTGTACACACATAAGTGTTTATACAAATAGATGTATACTTTACATGTATATATATATATATATATGTACTTATACGTATATATATATATATATATATATATATATATATATATATATATATATATGTGTGTGTGTGTGTGTGTCTGCGTATGATACACACGCACACACGCACACACGCACACACGCACACACACGCACACACACGCAGACACACACACACCATTAATAAGTATACACACACAAAATAATAATTGGAATGTCTTAATCTGAATGTACTAAAAATATAGTCAGAAGAAAGCAGAATGAGACAGATCTTGTGGTTACATCATATATTTTTGTTAAGGAGTCAGTATTTAGAGGAAAATACTCTTGTCTGTGGTTTGGGTGCATGTGCAGGAAATCAGGAGACAATCTGGTGAAGAAGATTTCAGACAGACAGGAAGAAGGCAAGAGGAAATGAGAGTCTCCAGCAATGCGAATTGATTGTGTGAGAGAAGACGTGCAATAGTCAGATATGACTGTACAAGAAGGTAAGAGATTGGCAGTGAATCAAGAGACATGGTGGCAATTAACATGACACCCTGACCTCATGTAGAAAATAAATGAAAAAAGGGGTTGATGATGATGATGACACTTGTCTTTCGAGAACCCATTTACAACATATGTTAATTGCCTTTCTAGAACAGGAAACTCATACCTGTTCATCCTATTAAGCAAAGTAATAAAACAGAATACATTTTCAAAATAAAGTGCTGATACATTTTGGAAGTAAATGTATCAAAATTTTGCATAAAGGGAGATGTATGGTGATGAGGGTATTCTCAATGCTCTAATAGGAGCACTGCAGAAGCTCAAAAAGTATATTGTAATCAGTCAACTCACAATCAGATGAAAATATAACAAAATAATAAAAAAGCATGCTTTGTAATGGGGCAAAACCACCTACACCTGCCATGTGTGAGGTTGTACCTCCCAACCCCCTTTAACTTATGTATACCAACTCAGAGATCACACAATAGTAGAGAAAAGATAAAAGTCCCTGATCCCCACTAGTTAAAGATCTCACAGAAACACCAACCTTGAATGCTCGACGAAGTGTGACTTGACCTAAATATTTAGCAAATCACACTTAAATATAAAAAAGGCTCAACAGACCCACCTAAAACTTATTTTAGGGGCAGCACAGTGACATCATGAATAGTACTGTCACCCCATAGAAAGAGGTTCTCCAGTTCAATTCTCAACTGGGGTGCCTTCTGTACAAGATCTGCATGTCTTCCTTGTGTTCATATGGGTTTTCTCCAGGTACTCTGGTTTCCTACTACAAAATCTAGAGGCATGCAGAAGGCAGATTGATTAAGCTAAATCATCCCTAGGTGTATGCAGTGTGTGTGTGTGTATGTGTGTGTGTGTGTGTGTGTGTGTGTGTGTGTGTGTGTGTGTGTGTGTGTGTGTGTGTGTGTGTGTCTGTGTGTGTGTGTGTGCGCGCGTGTATGTGTGTGTTTGTTACAGAAAAAAAGGCCTGGCAATTTACTTCAATCCCTTCTTGCCTAGTAAACTTCTTCCATGGGTAATGGCAGCTACCTACACCTACAAGGTTGCTGTAGAAGTCAGATGCGATTGGTAAGCACTGAAGACTGATGAAATTTTATTTCCTACAGAACAGTGTCAGTAATTTCAGGAATTATTCAGAAATTCACTGAATCCAGGGAGCTAAATAAAGAGTTTGTATTAATACCAACTTACTTCACTGGTATCAGATCATATTTCCAGACAAATTCTATAATTTTGGTAAGAAATGCAGTCTGTATGCAGATGATGGGGTACCTTTAAATAAAATTGGAAAAATATATACAGTATAGGAAAAAAAACAGTCATATTACGGGCTTATGCTTTAGACTTTGTAGTTTCTATTCTTTTATAACAATGTATAAAAATAAAGCAGAAAATGATATCTTTATTATATATAGATATCACAAGCTTTGCCAACAAAATTCCAGACTTATCATTTGAGGGCTACAAAGTGACACAGATGTAATAATTGTCATTGGAAGAAAGAATGAAAAGTAACTCTGTCTCATTGCCTGAAAATCACATATTCAGCCCACATGAGAAACATAAACAACGTAGTAAAGTGAGTATCTGTCACTGATGGTACCGTTAAGCCAAATTAGAGACTTTGTCACAATTATGAGAACGTTTGAAAAACATATTAGTGCTATTAAACTCTTCAGCTACAAGAGCTTTGATCTTGAAGGATTCTTTCAGCATTTTGATATGGCAGCATAGGAAATCAACTAACTAAAAAAAGACTATTTTATTGGAAGAAACCAGTTTTGTCTGTAAAGAGTATGTAAACCTATGGTATAGGTATAACTTAATGACAATATGTATTTTATTTTTAATGGGGTAAAGCTATTAGACATGAGTGTTTGTTTTCAGGGGTGATGTCCAATATCTGATTAAATGATGTGCTCAGTCATACAGTAAGCAAATGGAGTCAGAAGGAATCAAACCCAGGAATACATGGCAAAGCAGTTCATAGCTTTAATCCTCCGTATTATGGATACAAAGTCTTTATAATCTTCAGCCTGGAATTTTTAGAGCATTTTGTATTTAAAGCAAACTAGTGTGAACCTGCAATCATTCATTTTCTTGTTTAGAATTGGATAAACTTACAGCAATTCATTTTCTCCTTAACATGTCCAGATTTGTTAATTATGAAAGTTTATTTCTTTTATTGTACTTTTATTTACACTTTGCTGAATGGATTGGCCCCACTAGGCCATTGGCCTGTTTTCAGGGGAGACCTGAGGTAGTATTCATGCTGACTTGGAGATATTTGGCCAGGGTACAAGGGAACTTCCCCTACACTTTTAGATATGTTATGCAAGATCTTTTACATCCACCTGTGCTATCAGCAACTCAGGCAGATGGGATCTCATTTTAACACTTCATCTGAAGGACTGTTTTATAGAAGCCTATTTCCTCTTTTCAGACGGAGACACAGAAATTCATGTCACATTTCCAAGTTTGCATCCATGTGTTTGTAAATGTTTAAGGGGCATACCGGTAATCTCTTTCTCCCTCCTTCCCTCTCTTCATCCCTAAATGGGAATTCTCTGGGAATGATTGATGTTCAGTGCTCCTTTGACAGAATCTCCATACATTAATTAGATAGATATCAGTATAATAAGTCTGTCTGACTGTATCCTTAAAACAGCCTTATATGTTAAATCTAAGACTAGAAATAGTTTTTCATACTGTCTACAATATATACCCAAGTCATAGTATTTGAGGGTGACAAATATATGCACACAAGTGAGTGATTTAGTCCAAGAGCTGGATAATAATTGCTGTTTCTATCTACGGGTTATTCTTATGGACTGTTTACAAAACTCTGATCTTCGCTAGACACAAATTATTGTCATCTATGGATAAAATTGTAGCTCTAAGAAGTCACATTTATTGTTGCTGCTGCACTAATGTCTTAGCGAAATATCATTTATCCAAACAGTGGCATTTGATAGAAACGTTCAAAAACATGCAGATATTTTATACAGGAAAGTCAAGACTTTACAGCAGTTTTTCATCTTGTTTAATGTTATATCAGTAAAAGCTACCGGTAATGGGGTTCTCTTCCAGAATGCTTACTTCCTTGCTGCAGTTCTTCTATTTGCTGTTTTAGGTGCTAAATATCAGATTCTTCGGCTATGAGTCAACGTATTTATCAAATGCATCATTAAATATGTATCTTACATAGGAGTTTGCACATATAAGGCATTCCACAGAGGTAAAGAAAACCAAACACATAAAAAGAGAGTGTCCAAACATTTCAGACACATGTGCTTTAGCTGAGCATGATCAAGCCTTTCATGCTTAACATTTTTTAGCTTAGAAGTCTTGACAAATTTAAGGTTGCCAGTGTACCTTTTGAGCACTTCTTTGGATAGAAATATATCTATTGGTATGCAATGCCAATGCAAGAAGAGTTCCATACCAATGCCACAAGATTTCCTAATTTTTATAAGTAAGTTCATTGCTATATATTAGGCATCCTCTATCTGGGTGACAAGGAATTTGTGAAAAAGGTGGATATGCAGTTATCTGACCTACTGACTTTCATGAGTTAATTGTTGCTTATCTCAAAGAGCTGCTTCTGCATTGTATTCTGGTATTCCATTTCTCTTCTTCTTCTGTTGAACAGGAGAGTTTTGGGATTTGTTTATTTATTTATGCAAATGTTTATTAACTGGGTAGGTGAGCTGGTCTAAGGGCCCCCTTTTTAGTCATGACCTAGGCTCACAGGATGTGACTGGTAGATGGACTTTAACCAGTTGTGTGGCACTTACCTTTGCAGATTCAGCCGAGTGGTTCTGAGGGTGTCTTTTGGTAAGTTTGTTCTAGAAATATCATTTTTTTTTTAATTTCCCAGTTGATAATTAATTTAAATCTGAGCTCAAGTCTGATGGAAATCAAATAAAACTGCATGTTTTAAATGCAGTACATTTTAATGTACTTATGCTACTCATATTTATTAATTATAAAAGAAAAATATTGCCCTAATTTTTAATTCCATGTGTTTTCGCTGTATACTGAATTTATAGACAAGTGCTAAGTCTGTGAATATTTTAATCAATAAACATTATATATGTTTTCATGTTTTTGCAGGGGGGGCAAGCCCCCCTGCACCCCACACCCTCTGCTAATTAAACATACCAACTTAAAAACTACTTATTAACCTTCTTCTTAATAGAAACGGGACAATGTACAACCAAACTAGGTGGTGGGCTACACCCCCCCATATCCCCCAATGTGGGGGGCTGTTTCCCCCACACACCCCTAATTATATATACTAACTCCAGGATCACACTACAGTGGGAAAAAGGGCATATACCTTTAACTTGCCTTACAGTACTCTACACCTGCCACTACTGCTGGGAACGCAGAAAACATTTGCCAAATTATTTTAGATACTTCCCATAAAAATGTAACGAGACAAACCCACATTTAGAAACACTACAACACTACTTGCTACATGACTATTGAAATTCTAACAGTCAGCACTGGGTGTCAGTTAAATGAGTTTTAGGTCAAGTGAAGTAGACCGATATATATATATATATATATATATATATATATATATATATATATATACACACACACACACACACACACACACACACACACACACACACACACACACACACACACACACATATATATATATATATATATATATATATATATATATATATATATATATATATATACAGAGAGAGAGAGAGATTAGCGGTGTGGAGGTTTACCTTAACACTTGGTGGTGCAATGGGTCTTATTCTTCTGAAAATAAAAAAAGAGAACTGATTATGACTTTTGCATGACATTTTGAGTGTCCCTTAATAGGATATGTGTTAGTAGTTTAAACTTTTTAGTCGTGATTGATTGCATGTCAATTAAAATGGCATGCCATTAATCATAGCAAACTGTGAAATGTTGCTGACTAGTTCTCTTTGTGTCAGAGACCCCATTTAGTCCATATCCAACAGAACTGATAATTTTCTTCATCCAGTGCTTCTGTGGCTTCTTAAGGTTTAATTCTTGAAGTCACTCTCCTTTTCAGCATTGACAAATGAGGTTAACAAGGATTATAAAACAGGGATATCTGTTTGCATGCTTGCAATAATGTGATACAATGACACAACTTAAGATAGTCCATTGTAGCTTGGAAGCCTGATTTTAAATAAAAATAATATTTTGTTGTTCATTATTGCTCAGAGCAGGAAACGGCTTGCACTTTATTTTGCATCAGTTAACACAGAAGGCCTTTTGGGCTGTCTTTTGACTCATATATTTCCTTACTGTCTACATGTCCATACCTGTGTGGAAAGCTCCTATTGTTTAGGTGGAAGGTCTTATATATTTTTTTCAAATTCTAAATTGACTAAAGTGCGTATTTACTAACCAGTTGAACATCAAAGTGAATAAAAAAAAATTAGGACAATATACAAAATGTGACATAATCATAATAAATAATAACAGCATGTAAAGTTTATGGCAAGAGTAAAAACTGTTTAGCATGTTTATCATTCAAGACCAAATCAAACAGGCATGCGCTCACGGAGCTCCTGAAGCAGGCCAGTGAACTCCCTTAAGCACCAAGTGTTCAAGTGAGAGATGTGACACTGAGTGTCTCAAGTTGCACTTTCTGAGTTACTAAGACCCCTAGAGTGGCTGGCAAACAGCACCACCTAAGATGGGCAATATGGAAAAATTACCTACTTTAAGTAAGAGGGACTCAGGTCATACAAGGATATAAAAACAGTTATCAAGATTTTGAACATTACTCAAAACTAGATTGGAAGCCAATGCAACTTCTGTAACCTGAGAATAATGTGATGATAATACTGTGTGCCACTCAGTAATCATGTACAAGTTGAAGCTGAGCTACATCGGTTTTGGGGAACCTGAGGTAAATGGTGCTCAATAGTCAAGGTGAGAGAAGCCAGAGGAATACATTACAAGAAAGGGATGCCCATTAGATATCAAGTCTTTAATTTTTGTGGTATTCATCAGATGAAAGCCTGATTACTTAATCACAGCTGAAACATAGTCCTTAAGAGTCAGGAAATCATCAAGGACCATATTAATATCACCCATTTTCAACACTAGCTTCAGACAATTAATACTGTGACGCCTGTGCACTGGCACAGTAATCAAGGAGCCTCAATCCTCACCACTAATGCCAGTGAGGGGCATCCACATTGGGAAGGATAGCAAATACACACACAGTAAAATAAAATTTCCCTTAAGAGCACACCGAGATCACAGTCAGTCTGGGGCTGGTTTCTCCCTTTCTCTCCAGATCCCCAATAAGGCTCCCACTGGCACAGCTATAGGGTACAGGTTTCAACCTAGTTGTCAAGATAAAACCTTCAGCACCCACTCTGTCCATCCAGTGCTTCATGTCCCTGCCAAAGTAGCTGACACACACACACTTTGAGATATGATATGATATACAAACGCACAGACACTCATGGGGAAGGCTGGCACAGGTTCTCCAGCTATGCCCCCTTCTCTGCCAGGCTACAAGGTAGAACTCACTGCCACCAACCACTAATATCAGCGACTAAAAAAGTCCTTACCAAAAGGTGTCTAATTATTACTGTGCAATATTGTTATCCAAATAGTAAGTGTGACCCAGAGCTAAAGCTATTGGAGTGGCTTGGCCAGTATCACTGTATACATGCAATGTACTCTAGAGCTTAAATTATTTCTACACAAAACAGCCACAGTTAAAAGGTTTAAAATATTTAATAATAAATAATAAAAACACAAGACAATACTTCTTACTACACAGTGCTAGTCAAGAGTTCAGACATCACGGGAAATGTTTAAAATAATACTGTAGAATAGTTCCGACATAAATATAGAAAACAGCTAGAATAAACATACTATTTTCTAGCTCTTCCTAATAACAATCACATTTCTAAATAAACTTACATATAGAGCAAAAGCAGAGTACTGGTGAGTTGTCAGCTTTAGACAAAGTTCAAAATTCTCTCTCTCTGTCTCTGAGAAAGTCCTTTAAATTGATAATATATCCTGCTGACTCATTTTAGATTACATCATTCTTAACAATTCTCTGGTTTCCCAGGCTAACAGAAACTCTACATTTGCATTTCTTAGTACGCTTGTACCTGGTCAGGAAACCACAGTAATTAAAGTCATTATATATGTAAAATCTAGCAATTAACTCTGGTCTCAAAACAATAGAAGGAATCTGCTGGTTCAGACACCGCAGTTCTGAGTTTGAGATCAAACAGTCATACAATGCTTGACTTATCAGCTTTTTTCCAGCAGAGTGCACCATTGTTACATTTTTGACATTCAGCATTTAACACAATTTTCTTCCATTTAAGAGAACAAGACTGTGGCTTATATTAATATTTACAAAATGGTGCAAAAAACTGGAAAACAGCAACCTTGTAGCCGGAGAGCCAACTCTAACCAAAGGAATTAAGAATTCAAAGTAACTTCTTTAACGCAAAAGTTCACATGATTAGGTTTGTTTTGTCACTTCCTCTATGAGAGTATTTAAATGTTTTTGTTAGCTGTTTCCATTTGTATTTTCTTCTGATGAAGCTGAGGCAGGCGACGGAAAAACGCTACTTTTAAGAATAAAACTTTTGCGTTAAAGAAGTTACTTTGAATTCTTAATTCCTTTGGTTAGAGTTGGTTGCTGTTTTCCAGTTTTTTGCACCAGTTTGTTTGCTTGTTTTTTACTAATATTTACAAAATGCAGAATTATCTACAAAATTCTATCTAGCTAGGCTGGTAGCCTTCACATATCTTCACATTTCTACCCCCCTGAGAACTCAAGCTAGTTTTTCAAGTGTCCCTTGAGAAACGTTGCATGAGAGGGTTAGGTCTGCCTGAGTATACCGTACCCCACTTCCTGTCTTGAGAGCCCATCTGCACTGGCATTGCTACTCCCACTAAGGTGCTGCACTGATATATCATAGGTAGCAACTTGGCATTTTGCTGGCTGGCTTCGTGTAACCATGTTAAGGGACTGTGATCTGTAAATACAGTGAATTTTCTTCCATACAGATAAGGCTGAAGTTTCTGTAGTGCCCACACTATGGCTAGACATTCCTTTTCTACAGCTGCATGGCATTCCTCCCTGAGTTGGAGCCTACAACTGAGATAAACCACTGGGTGCTCTCCTCCCTCTGAAGAAATCTGGCTAAGTACAGCCCCCATCCCATGGTTTGAAGCATCCACCTGCACAACAAATTCTTTGCTGTAATCGGACTGGCTAATACAGGGGGTCCTCCCAAAGCTTCTTTAAGCTTCTTGAATGCCTGCTCACATGCTGTGTTCCACACTTCTTTATCCGGCCTGCACGTCCTTGTCAGGTGTGTGAGGGGAACAGCTATGGTACTATAACTGAGGGCGAACTTTATGTAGTAACCTGATGTCCCTAAGAATACCCTCTCCTGCTTTTTAGTAACAGGTGCAGGCCATGCCTGAATGGCTTCTACATTGGCAGGTTCTGGCCTGATCTTACCACTCCCCACTCTATGTCCCAGGTAGGAGACCTCTGCCATATCCCCCTGACATTTGCTTGGCTTAATGGTCAACCCTGGCCTCTGTAGTCTGCCCAGAACCTCCCTGACATGTTGAGGGTGCTCTTGCCAGGAATGGCTGTAGATGGCAATATCATCTGGGTAAGCAAGGGCAAACCCTCCTGCTCCTGTTAGGATATGATCTACCAGCCTCTGGAATGTTACTGTGGCATTTTCCATCCCAAAGGGTATCTTTGTGAATTCATACAAGCCAAACGGAGTCACAAAGGCTGACCTCTCTCTAGCACTGGGAGTCAAGGGCACCTGTCAGTAACCTTTGGTAAGATCAATGGTGGTAAGATACTTAGCCTCACCCAGCTGCTCTAGGGCCTTATCTGTCCTAGGCATGGGATAAGCATCTGACTCTGTGTGACTATTTAATTTCCTATAGTCGACACAGAATATGGTGCTGCCATCCTTCTTTGGCACCATCACCACTGGGGAGGCCCAGGCACTGTTGGACTCTTGAATTACCCCTAGTTCCAACATCTGCTGTATCTCCTCCTCAGAGTCTGTTTGAATCTCTCAGGCACCCTATAAGGGGCCTGCCTAATAGGCCTCTGGGGTCCTGTATCCACCTGGCACTGCACCAGGCGGGTGCACCCTGGTTTCTCAGTGAACATGTCTCCAAACTCCTGTAACACTGCTCGGATTTCTCAGACCTGGTTAGGAGATAGCTGCTGGGACATTGCTACCCCTTCCACTGAGGTGTCAGTCCAAGCCTCACTGAGGAGATCAGTCATCAGATCTCCCTCAGACTCTTCCTGCAATCCACTGCAAACACTCAGCATAAGGGTCTCCCTAGCATGGTAAGGTTTCATCATGTTAACATGGTACAATTTGTGCTCCTGACCCCTGCTTAGCAGTTCTACCATGTAGTTAACATCACTTACCTTTTCTACCACCTTGTAGGGTCCCTACCAAGCTGCTTGCAACTTGTGTCTGACAGGAATGAGAACCATCACCTGCTACCCTACAGCTAACTCTTTAGCTTGAGCATTCCTGTCATACCATGCCTTTTTCTGTTGTTGGGCTTCTGCCAGGTTTTCCTGGCCCAAGCCCATGAGATCCCTGAGCCTTGTCCTGAGGTTTAGGACATATGCCACAACAGACTCCTTGTGAGATTCACACTCACCTTCCCACCCATCACAAATTAAATCTAGAGGTCCCCTCACCCTATGCCCATACAGCAACTCAAAGAGTGAAAAACCTATGGATTCCTGGGGAACCTCTCTGTAAGCAAACAAATGGGACAAATATTTGTCCCACTCCTTCTTAAAACTGGTCTGCAAAATGCCTGTAGCATGGACTTGATTGTAGAGTTTAACCTCTCAACAAGACCATTAGTCCCGGGATAGTAGGGGGTGGTCTTCAGGTGCTTCACTCCACAGTACTTCCACAAACAAACCAGCAGGTCTGACATGAAATTGGCACCTCTGTCGGTCAGTATTTCTTTTGGGAAACCTACCCTGTTGAAAATCTCTAACAAAGCACTTGCCACCTTTTCTGCCTCAATGCAGGACAAAGTCACTGCCTCAGGGTATCTTGTAGCATAATCTACTAACACTAGGATATGCTTTTTCCCTGTGGAACTTGGGGTACTCAGAGACCCCACAATATCCATAGCTACTCTCTGAAATGGCTCCTCAATCACAGACAAAGGCATCAAAGGAGCTCTCACCTCGTCTTCTGCCTTGCCTACCTTTTGGTACTGCTCACAGGTCCTGCAGTACCCTGTAACATTTCAGGAAATTCCAGGCCAATAGAAGTTCTGAATAATATGTCTCTTGGTATGTTTTATGCCCATATGACCTTCAAAGGGAATATCATGGGCTATGGCTATAAGTGCCAGATGGTAGGCTCTAGGCACTACCAACTGCTGTATCCTCTCACCTTTTAGCCCTACCTCAGGTGTCCACTCTATATACAGTAACCCTTTGTCCCAGTATACAGATTCCCCCTTCCCTTGAGAATCAGGTGACTCACTATCTCCCTGCCTCAGGCCTTATAATGTGAGGTCTGACAGCTGAGCCTGTCTCAACTCTCTCTTTGTAACCCTTCCCAGCTCCACTCCACAGGAGGTCTGGCATCCTCTGACAGCGGTGCCTCACTGTCAGCCTAGGTACTACTACTCACCTCTACCTTTGAAATCACTCTGTCCATGCGAACATCTGTACCCACAAGCAGATGTGGCTCACCTTCAGTCTCACTGCTACAGAGTAGTTCCCTCCCTGAAGTAATCACCTCATCAGTCCTGGCTGCAAGTATGCAGTCTGTCTGGGTCTCCCCCAGGCTACCAGACCCACATGCTTGCCTTGAAGCCTGACTGTGTGTAACTGCATTAACACATAGTACTGCCTTATCCAAATCCTTCCCTATCAGGACATCTGCAGGATGGTAGTTTGGTACCCTTGTTGTCTCAAGACAACCTACTATTGGCATTTTGTCCTTTCCACTTACTGGCTCTCTCACCTTTTGTTCCCCTCTTTGCTTCCATGGACATCTCTACGCCACATGGCCCCACTGGTTGCATTCAAAACATTTAACCCTAGGTCCTGGACATGTACCTGGAGTAGTGGCTTCCTCTGCTACTGGCAGACTCTGTCGGGGCAGTCTGGGCTGCCCACCATGGGTTCCTTTAGACCCATGAGCAGTACTGGGGGTCCCTTTCCTGTGCAGGGATGCCCTGCTTGCTAGGTATAGTTCTCCCTTCTTCCCCAACTCATCTGAAGTAGCACATTGTCTATCAGCTAACCAGATCCTCATGTCCTCAGGCAAAGTGCTAAGGACTTGTTCCCTCACCAAAAAATCTGCCAGTCCTTCAAAAGTGGTGACCTGATATCCACTCACCCACCTATGAAAATAAGTGCTCAGTTCAGCAACATATTCACACACATTTTCATCTGCCTTGCATCTGTGCTCACAAAACTTTTTCATATAAGTTTCAAGTGTTAGCTTAAAAAATTCTAACAGACAATTCTTAACAGCAGTAAAATCAAAATATTCACAATCAGAAAGTTTAGACAACACAGTTACAGCTTTACCATGGAGTAATGGGTTCAGGATCCGTACCCAGAGCCTTTGGTCAACATCATACTGTTTACATACCCTCTCAAACATATGAATGAAACTATAAAAATTATCCCCCTCTGTAAACTGTGAAAGAAATTTACTGACCTTTTGTGGTTTTGGGGTCCAGTTACTCCCCATTAACTTCATGGCTCTGGCAAAGAGTCAGCATCTCCTTTCCTGAATATTTAAATTACAATGCAAAACAGTCAGCGTGGAAGCCTTCTTCTGTCACCAGCAAGAACCAGTAAACTAATTATTGTGAATAAGCTTACTAATTTAATACTAAAATCAGTGCAAGCAGTATCAGTACACTTACTCATTTAATACTAAAATCAGTGCAAGCATTATCAGTGCACTCACTAATTTAATACTAAAATCACTGCAAGCAGTATCAGTACACTCAATATTAAGCAATTTTAAATCAGTGTAAGCAGTATCAGTGCACTCACTATTAAGCAATTTTAAATCAGTGTAAGCAGTATTTGTACACTCAATATTAATACTAAAATCAGTGCAAGCAGTATCCGTACACTCAATATTAAGCAATTTTATTAAAGGTCTTTTAGCCTGGTGAGTAGTTTAAGGGGAGGGTCTTTGCAAAATAACACTTATGTGCTTATAGTCAACAACAATAAATGGAGGGAATTATGTTGTCAAAGGGGCAGGCAACAACAGATACATTGGGTTGAAGAACACAACTACGACAGAGTTGGTGAGATGGAAAAACAATTAGACCCTTAGCACTGAGCTGATTGGCCTGGAACTGCCCTGATACAAAGATAATGGCCAAACTAGCATGACATACACTCAGTGCAGAAGAATGAAACAAGGGTTTAGTAACAACATTTAGACCACTTAAAATGGAAAAAATGCAGTGCAACTATGTACTGGAATCACCAATATAGACTTAAAGACATAAAGACTGTTAAAAGGAATTTAAAATCAGATCAAAAAATGAAAACACTCATCTGTCTATTACAATGCCAAACTGTATTGTTTGTATGTCATACAATTGTGACTTTTTGCAATACTGGTAGAGCAAACTAGAAAACTTGAAACTGCTACCCTATAAAGTTTCACATGGACCTTTTTTGTGCTGTTGTCAGCTGTTTTCTGACATTTAACATCATGTCTGGCAGTTATCACAATTAAGTTTATGAGTTATTAACAAGCTGCTCCCTGTTGTACAGGGTTTGATTCCCTCAGCTTTCATTTGTCCACTGTATGATCTTGAGCAAGTCACATAGCCGGCCTTAGGTACAGGCCTACTAGCCATCTGCCTAGGGCACTGCTCTAGCAGGGGGCAATTTTCCATTATTTATTTATTTATTTTTTTTTTAAGTAAGGAAAT
This sequence comes from Protopterus annectens, assembly GCF_019279795.1. Classification (NCBI taxonomy): domain Eukaryota; kingdom Metazoa; phylum Chordata; order Ceratodontiformes; family Protopteridae; genus Protopterus; species Protopterus annectens. The sequence continues at coordinate 735,496,686 of NC_056747.1, forward strand.
GATTTCTTTAAAATATGTTGAATGAATACAGGAAAAAACTGAAGAGTAACACAAACTGTGAGAAAAAGGAAGAAAAAAGTAATCTGGATGGTGTACATAGACAAGGATGGTTGCAAGGGGGAACATGGGGGCGCTGTGGAGCATTTCTGTTTTGACCAAAGGCCAGCCCTGGCAAGTCATTTAACCAGACAGTACTTTAGGGCAATTGGGAAATTGGGATAAGCTCCTTAATGGTCTGATGGACAGCATGCCAAAACAACAACTTATGAAACTTAACAAAACAATTGAGGTGTCAGTTCTTTCAAGCCAGATACTGTTTTGAGCAGGCATATAGGTACTGTAAAAACATAAATGTGATATTTCCAGTAAATTGCAGCGGAATGGTACTGAAAGATTTAACCTTGGAACTTAATTGCTGTGGAAACCATGCAAATCTAAAATAGACTTGTGCTAGTTGCAAATTAATGGCTATAGAAGGCAAAGTTATCTGCAATGACTAATAATTAATGTGCATGGACAATTGTTTTCTGATACATTTTTGCACTAGATTGCAATTTTTGCTATACCAAATTGAAGGAATTGTGTCTCATAAAGTGATCTTAAGCTCCACATATGCTGGACAGTGTATGTTTTTATAGCAAAACATACACAGGTAGAATGATTGCAGCTTGCAGTGATATAAACCATAGACTTAGGTCTCTCACTGAACACAAAGTCATCAGTAATGCGGCTCACTAATTTTTGGAAGTCTCACACCCAAGAATGACAATTTTTTTGGCATACCCAAACCCCACATAAACCCAGTATATCCCCCTTACTGACTGGTAATGGCCAATGGGGTTCCATCACTGAAGCCCATGACCATCTTTCTGGAAGCACAGATCAAATATTTGACTGACAGCAACAGGCCATTCGTTCTAGATACTCAAGACTTCTTGGACAACATCGGGGACATTTTCATTGACCAGGACACTATCTGGGTTACCACTGACATGGAAGCACTATATACAGTGGTACCACATAATTTCTGTATTCATGTGATCCTAGAAGCCTACAACAAAGGTAGGACTGCCCTCCCTGGGGTGATAGAGCTATTAGGGTCTTTCCTGGACTGACTGCTCTAAAACATTTTTTTCAAGTTCCTTGACCAGTATTTTAAGCAGGACACTGGACATAGCAGTGGGGGCGGCCATGGTGCCTAGCCTGACAAACATTGCTATGAGTAAATGGGAAGAAGAGACTGTGTACAATTTAGCCTTTATGTTCAGTGTACAGTGCTGCTATCACTTCACAGATGATATTTTCATCTTGAGGCAAGTTAGTAGTGATAGATTAATTTAATTCTTTGGGTACATCAACAATTCCACACTGTTGTACATTTCACCACCTACCACAACCACACACATGTGAACTTCTTGGATCTAGCCATTAGAAAAGCTACAGAGACAGCATCCTACAATCTCTATAGGAAACCTGAAAGGGTCAGTATGGTACTATACTTCCTGCCTTTTTATGTATTATAGCTAAATTTAAAAAAAATAGTGCATTTTAGCAAGAAGTATTCAATGTTTTGCTTGTTTTTAAAGTTATTCTTGGCCACTGTGTGTTGGTAAGTGCTATACTGCAGTATTCATTTAACCAAGATAACACATTTTGTGGTAGTACACACCTGAATGTGATATACTATTCCAGACCAAATCCACATTCAGGAATCTGGTAGACTTGCTGCCCAGCTCAGCATGGTCTTGGACCAAGTTGCAACTCAAGCCATGAAATTCTTTGCTTATGTTCTCATCTGCATTACACAGTAAAAGCTAATTACTATTCAAAAATGAGCACACTGATTGGACAGCCCAACTAGTATATCTATTGTAAATCAAGCATATGCCTATGCAAAAAAAGTCTGTACGTTCAAGCATTATTGAGTAGCTGGAATTTACAGTGATATATGCTTGTTTATTTTTTGAGGCATTGTTTATGAGAGATAGAACAATACATGAGGAAAAACAGAAACATTCTAAAAAAACTCTAATCAGATGGCAAGTATGCTAGCCACCAATGTATCTACTGCCCCTTTTGTCATTTTTTTTTCACAAGGGGTCAGGGTGTCACGTCACTAGTGGCAATCACCTACAGCCAAGGTTTACACAACAACATGGCTGCCACTTTAGTTCTTCCACACCACACACTTACATCTATGGCCAATTTAGAATGCCCAGTGCACCTGCTGCAAGTCTTTGGAATGTAGGAGGAAACGAGATTACCCAGAGGAAACCCACCCAAACATAGGGAGGACATACAGACTCTGCACAGAAGGCATCCCAGCCAAGAATCAAACCAGGGAACCTCTTGCTATGAGGTGGCAACACTATCTGCTGAGCCACCTGTCAACTGTTGACCTATTTGCAGAACGTCCCTGATTTCCCCATTTTCTGCCTTATGCCTTGTAATGTTTTTGAAAGCCATAATATGGTTTCTCCAGCATTTTTGTTACTTTTAAGTAAAACAGCTGGAACATAACCCAGGACACGGGAGAAAACAAAAGAGAGAGCATTACAGAAATGCTGCCTCAACCATTCTATTACTTGTATGAAGTGATGTACTTTGCAAGCAGGCAGACGTATGTACCATACATATGCACACTACATCACTTTGTAAGTCAGAGGTGGAAGAACACTGTAGTACCATGATACAATTGCATTATTTAAGAAAGGTAAGCAATTTCTTTCTTAAATAATGTTATTGTATAATAACAACAATCCAATTCTGTGTGTGGGCATATCAGGATTTACCCACAGTTGGCTTTGTTTAATCAAATGGACTGCCCTCATGATCAAACCACATGAACCACGGGCAAATCCTGATATACCCACACATAGTGGTGAATTATTGCTTAAATATAGTCATTGCAGTTCATCATTTAAGACATTTGGACACCATGATTTCTGAACACTGTTACTGTAACTTTATAATTTAGTGCATACTAACATGGTGATTTCTATGCATTGCTGGAGTGGTTTTTAAACATTATTTGTGGTTCGAGGAATTTCTAAACATTGTCAGTGGTCTACTTTTTTCTCTTAGTATCTATTTTACCAATGTATTATGTAGTATCACCATTTTCAGATTTGTCAAATCCACTTTACAGGTAGGTAATTATTTCATCAGTACCCTATTTTTAATATAGTTGCATTAACTTTGCTGTACCTTATCTCAAACCGGGAAGTGGTAGTTGTTGAAATGTGTAGCTGCTGACAAGTCATTTTAAATGGGGCTGGACCTTTGCTAACAATGACAATTCCAGTCCTTGCCTTCTCCAGCCCACCCCTAGTCTAACTGTAATCTCTTTTGTGCAGCTTATTCCAGCAGATTCAGGAGCTCATTTCTTGCTCCTGATATTCATAACGTTGTATTTTTTATTGACTCACCAATTGAGCCCCCGCACTTAGTTAAATATGCTTGACATAAATCTGATTTTGTCCTCTACCCACAAAACATATCCAGCTGTAATCATGCTGTGAATGTATCTTGTGTAACTAATTTTAAGAGTTTTATCCTATGATGTAGTGGGAGGGAATTCTTACTCACTAAAATAGCAAATCCTTAAGAATTTCACTATATAGTGTATTCTTCTGGAGGGCATTTCCTCACAATTCGAATCACTTGCTTTCAGCCACTTCCCTAACAGGTTTCACTTTCCTGCTTGTAAAGAATGTTTTAGTTGTTTTTTTTTTTCATTATGATTATTTAAAATTAGTATATAAAATGATAAAAGGTCTCAGAGAATTCCAGTCACAGAAATGTTAACACATCACACTCTGTGACTGTTGGCAATTTGGAGTAAATTAATGGGCATGTAGGGTACACAATCACAGCTTATGAACATAATTATGCTATTTACAAATCTTCCCTAACTATGAAGACAATTAAACATTTGGAAACTTGTCTATCTTCCTGTTCTGATGATAGACTAGGCAAATAATACTAGCCTGAACTCAGGATCCAACTCTCAAAGTACACCTACCATATTGGCAAGCTTATACAATGGTTTGACGGTTTCTCTTCTAAATATTACTAATGTTGACAACAAAATGGCTACATAGAAACCTAAATATTTCTAGAGGAACTTAATATCATTTCTATTACTGAGTAGTGGCTCAGAGATGATGCATGTCATTCCTCACATATGCAACAGAAATATTTGATTTTTGTAGGTAATATACACTGCTTAAGGCAGGTGGTGGGGCCCACATTTACTCTAAAATTAATAAAATTTTGATTTAAGAGTAAAAGAAAAAAGAATGATCCAACAGATGATGATGCCCCAAACCACTACTTGATCAAATCATTTTAAGTGGTTATATAAAACATTACATTGTGGTTGCCTATATTTCCCTGTCAGACACTGCCATGCACCTTGAAGACCTACTGCAAGGTGCAGGGCTGGACTGCATACCTGTCCAGATTTATGCAGAATGTCCAGATTTTTGCCTCATATTTTGGTCTGTACCTCGTAAAATTTGTAATTTTCTGGCAAATCACTGTGGACGGAAGTCACTAATAATGACATACATTTGAAAATACATTCAGAAAATTCACGCTAACACAAATCCTAGAGCAGTATTTAAAATGTATCCATATTTTTGGGCCTTTGTTCAACGTCCCTCCATTATTTTAGGCTTTATCTGGATTTCTTGTGCTAAGATATTGAGTGGAATCTTAAACTGTAAGACTAAAAATTGATAATTCTTTGGGACTGCAACTTAAATTGGTCAAGACACCTTACAAACAACTTTATAGAACACTGGCTGTTCACAGCCATTGGCTGGTTGTCAGTCAGCCTATTAGAAAAAAATCCAAGTTAAAGTATTATGACACTTCTATATGTCATAATTACGTATATTCTTTACAGATGTAGTGATATCCACTGAATACCCTAAGTAAGCTATGCACTTTGTTCTGCTGGTGATTAAAAAACCTAAGAGACATCTAATGTATGTATGTGTATTTATCAGGCAGGGCTTTTTCTGAAAATTAGGAAACTGCACTTTTAATGGTGACCATTATACAGACAATTCCAGCTATTACTCTTAATTCAGCAAGAAATAGCTTATCACAAGTCAGGACATATAATTCTTGAGTAATCAAGAAAGACTTAGAGACACCAAAATCTCCATGGCTCATGACTGCCTTCAAAGCTCAGTTTAGAGAAAGCAGTCAGGACTGGACACACTGGAAAAATGACCATGATCTGACTTATTAGGAATGAATAGTTCTTAATGTGAAATTGTTACTAATGCAGCTACATTTTTTTTATTAGAAAAAAAGAAAATGTTAATATGAAGTCACTCCAAAACTGTTCCAGAAGATAATTAAGGTCTTAAAATCACTGGCAGTCATTGATAAACTGACCTTGACAACAATGTTGCAGAAAGAATGAAGGATTAAATTTCAGCAAGAAATTCTCAGTGACAAATGCTTCACATTCTAATCAAGCACCATAGTCAAACAAATTTTTATGAATTCTCTAGCTTTAAAACTGGTCTACAAGCTTTTAGAGGACCTCAGAATGCAGAATGAGCTCTGTTACTCCTTGTTACAAACAGGCTTCCCTTAGCTGTCTGGATATTATATAGCAAAACCTCAACATCTCAGTACAAACCTTCCTCTCATAATTGGTTTCTTATTCCCTGCATATAAACATTCCCCTAATGTTCCTCCACTACCAAAGATCGATCCCAAGTTTCAACCTACAGCCAATCTATGCCCACTTACCAAACTATTTAAAAGGATTGTTTACAGCCATGCCATGGAGTCTTTCAAGAAATGTCATTTACTGTCTAATGTTTGTTGGATCCACAAGCAGAATGACAGTCTGTTACAGATTAAACTTGTTGATGGCAACAAGAGGAAACAGCTCCATGTTGAATCTAATACTTCAAACACACAGCTACATTGGAAAAGGTTGGAAAACTGGAACTAGATCCACACTAGCCTGTAAAGGAATCAATGGCCAGCAGGATGTTTGTCCATAGCAAAAGGGGAGTACCTGCAGCAAAATAAGGTAAGTTTGTCCACAATGGACAGGAGAAGCAACCAAGTGATGTTTATGATAAGGAAGCATTTTCTGCTTGTCCCATTTTTGATGTGATGCACCCTTTGCCAAGCTTTGTCCAGTTCCTTCATGCTTATTTTGATATTAGTACATCTTGGATCTATGTTTCACCTGTCACATACGCCTATGTGCAATGGGCTTCATTGATTGTGTGGAGGTTGGTCAACAAATATGTTTTTCTTGCCTCCGACATGGACCTGCTATCTGTTGATTTATAGCTCTGCATCCATACTCACCATCATTTCAGAACTATTAACCCTAAGAATAATTTGCAAAGTCACTTATAGTATGTATAATGATATGGAAAAATGACTACTTGCAGGGGTACATTTTCATATACATGAGAAGGGTCTTTGAGATTGTAGACCATGGCCTAAACCTAAGCAAATTTAAGAACCTACATTTTTGTAAAAGTATGGCCACCTAATTTTGAAACTGTCTAACAAAGTTAACTTATAAGAAAATATCAGGTAGCTAATTGTCTGATTTAGGTTAATTCAAAACTGGTGTACTCAAGGCTTTGGTTTTATGTCTAGTACAATTCTCTGTCTTCATTTATGATTTAACCTTTGACCTTCCAAAACTTGATATTATAGAATATGGTGATTGCCTGTCCTAAAATAAGACATGAACTTTAACAGGTTTACATTCATTTTGCAGAAATGCAGTACATTAGAGTTTATTTGACCAAATGCAGTTACTAGACTGATTGAAATGTCATACGTGCATTATTGAATTAATGTAAATGAATGGGGCCTACCATTCGTACATGTGAAGTCAATGCTATGAAATCTGCCACTGAAGCTTTTGAATGGACATCGCGGTACAGTGAGGATCAGGAAATTTACCCTTTTTCTCACTGTAGTGCGAATATGAGTTGGTATATATAATTTGCAGGGGTGTGGGGGGGCTTGCCCCCTGCTAAAATGTACAAACAGGTAGATGTTTGTGTTTGTTTAGACCCTTCCACACTTTGTGGTTTTGGGCTGTGTGCAAATGTTACAATAAAAAAAAATGCAAATGTCAACCCGTTCCTTTAATTTGACATCTCTACCAATCAGCTGTCTGTAATTCGACTATTAGTGGAGATATTTTTCTCCAAAACTGTTCTGTAATTCAATTAAATGAATGTATACCACTTTAACACTCCTTCCCTCAATATTGTGTCTAGACAACACACCTCTACAAAACTGAAATATAGTTCGGGATCGAAGTACTTGGGTTGAAAAAATACTCTGTCTCTTTTGATCATCATGTGACAATGGCTGCCGGAAACCTCTTATCAGCCTAGCTAATTTGCAGTGGAATATCACCAAAATCTAAAGAGGTATACATTTGTAATATCTAATAGCCTAAAAGTAGTACAGAGAAGAATAAGGGAAACAGAATTTTGTATCATTTAGCTATATGGGTAGAATTGCAAGAAAAGGAGGGATATATAAGATGAGGTAAAGGCATTAAGAGTCTTAATGAAAAAACTTAGATGAGGAAGACAGAAGATAGATTAACCAGTTATGGAATGATCATGTGAATATGAGAAGTTTTTTATGAAAATTGGTGGATACGTTTTAAATAAATGTATAAGAAGTTTTTTTTTTAATTATCAAGTAATGAGAAAGAGGAAAGAGAAATTAAAAAATAAGCAAATGAGTCAGGATGTGTTTAAAAATAAGCAAATGAGACAGGAGGCGTTTAAAAAAATAATAGAAAAAAAGACAATCATCTAGGAAAAGGAGGAAAGTTATATGAGATGAATAAGGAGAAGATTAAAAAAGTTATATAAGCAAAGATATTTTTACAAGGGAATAAAGAAGAGGTTGTATGGTATTTAGTAATATTGTAAGACAAAATGAGAGATTAATAAGGGAATTGAAGAATAATGATGGAAAACAGTGAATGCACAAAAAAAGTACTTGAAAAAATAATAAAGTGTATAGAAAATACATTAAAAAGGGATATAGAAGACAGGCAGAAATGGAAAGTTCAAAAATTAACAGGATAATAGGAATATGAAATATAAGTGTAGGTGAATTAATGCAATTTTAAAGGAATTAAATATGGAAAAGCCACAGGAAGGGATGGTATTGAATATTATATGTATTATAATATGGATGAATGGAAAACATGTATTTTGTGGAAGTATTAAATGAATGAGTAGAAAAGGGAATAGTAGAAAAATAAATATGTACAGGGGGTTATGAAATGTATATGAAAAAAGGAGAAAAAGAGGAGATAAGAAATTGGAGACCAATGGTATTAAATAACACTGATTATAAGATATTTATGAGAATAATAGGGAAAAGATTAGGAAATAGTGTAGATAAATTACTTGATGTCATGATTTTTGGTAAGAAAGGGAAATTAAGTCAAGATTTATTGTGGATATTGAGAGAGGTGATAGATGACATTATAAATAAAGGGGTAGAAACTAAAGTTATGGTAGAAGACATAAGTAAAGCATTTGACAGAATGCAACATAATGTCTTGTGGGATATATTAAGAGATTATGGTATAAGTGACAAAATAATTAAAACAATTCTGTCAGTATATGCAAATAATAATGTGACAGTGATACTAAATGGGTGGTTAAGTGAAGAAATAAAAATAGAATGTGGCATAAGGCAGGGCTGTCCAGCAAGCAGCATTTTATTTGCAGTATATGAACAGAGTGTTGAAATGGCAAGGTATAACATCACAGGAGATGTTCAAATTCCAGTAATTTTTACTTATGAAGATGATATAGTCCTAATTATGAAGAATAATAAGTGGATAGAAGAATGTATTGAAAGATGAAATCAGTATTTAAAAATATAAATAAAAAAGTAGTGGTATAGATTCAACAGATAGTACAGAAGAGCTTCAATTTAATAATGAGGTTAGCAATATATTAAGAATAACATTTGGAATAAAATGTGAAGAGAAAAGCAATATAAACAAATAATACAAAAATGAAGAGAAGTTTATATGTTTTGGAAGTCATATATATATATATATATATATATATATATATATATATATATATATATATATATATATATATATATATAGATAGATATACTGTCGTATAAGAAAAAAGTGTATTTAATTAATTTGATACTTTTAGGTAAAATTGTGTATTTAGCAGGTGTTTATATGATTCCTTCTAAATTTGAAAAATATTTACTGTTTAGTGCATTCTCATTTACATGGGGATTCATGTTGAATCCAGTTAGGAGACAGATTTTTTATGTTGAAGAAGAGGAGGGAGAACTGTAATTGATTAACACAATTGTTCATACAGCATCATTGAATCCTTATAAAGTTTTGGCAGGACTGGAAGAAAAGCATAAGAATTTAATAAATGTTATTATGAAAGACAAGTATAAGAATTATTGGCAGAAAATAAGTTCTGAGAAAAGATGGATTTTTTTTTTTGCAAATGAAGACATGAAAATTTATCAGAGTAAATTTTTTATGGAAATTGAATATTAAAAAAGTAGGAAAAATAAAAAAGAATAGTATTCTAATATAATGGCTGAACAATATTATATATACCCATGGAAGCATCTAGGGAATGAAGAAAGAAATGTAATTAAGGTAAGATGTGCACGGTGTAGGAAAATGTACGAATGTAATGATTTTATTTGGAGATTGACAATAGGTAAACTGCCAATTAAAGCCAACATGCCTTATAAAAATTACAAGAGAGAGAGAGTGCAATTATTATGGGGAGATTGAAACAACAGCACATGTTTTTCTGAATTGTTCAACAATAAAGGAATTATGGACAAAACTATGTGAGAATAAGATACTGAAAGACTTTAAAAGTGTTGAAGCTATGAATACAGAAATGTTGAATATAGGGTACTATAGCAACAAAACACAAAAAGAGGTGAAAGAGATTGATAAATACTGTTTTATATTTTATGGGCAATGAACTGAAAGAAATTAAATTTAATGCAAATGGGTATTGCCTGAAATTTTGAAAAAAGATACAATTTTGGTTGTGGAAAAAGAATGGGGGTAATTATTAATATATATGAAATTGTAGGGTAGATGGAAAATATAAATAATTGTAAATAATGTACAATATGTAAATCATTTAAATAATGTGTATAAGCTGTGTTAATCAATAAAGAACCCCTACTCATCATTGTTGTGAGTGGGAACCATTTTGGAGGAACATATCCTTTTTCCATTCCAAGTGCAGAGGAGGCCTGGAGAAACAGGGAGGCAGAAGGAGATGATAGATTAGGGAAAGAAATGAAGGAGAAAGCAAATATTAAAACTGGAAAATTTGTGCAAGATTCTGAGGAAATGTTTCAAAGAAACCTATTTGATGGATATGAGTCAGCAAATGATGAATGTATGATTATAACTCTCCAGTCAGGAGGGCATGGGATGATTTACTTAAAGAAATGGTGCAGAGTGAGCTAGAAAATGAAGAAAATGTTTCCTGGGGGCATTATGGAGAAAATACAAAAGGAAGATACATAGGAAATCCTGAAGAATAGTGGTTAGATGGAAAAGAAAACATATGCAGAGAAAGTAAAAGGAGACAAAAGTGGAGTAGTAGAAAAGAAGGCAGAAGACAATGAAAAACAGAAGTATTCGGCAAGTATTCAAAGTACAGAAGACAAAGAAATGGACTGTTATGAAATGTGGGACAATTTCATAGCTCATTTGGGTGCAAAAGGAAAGGAGGTAAGAACATCTATTCTTATTAACCAAGAGACATTTTGTGACACTATGTTTGAAACTGTTTTTTAATAGAATATTTTCTTGGTGAATATGAAAAAAGAAAAACTGTGACCCATGAAATCTTTATGTGGTAAAAGTATTTAATGGGGAAAAAGGGAAGATTCACGTACAATTTCGAATAGTGGTAGAAAGGGAGACTTTGAAAAAGGATATTTGAAAGATTTATGTAAAGAAGTACTGGACATTGAAAAAGTTCATGACAAAAGGGGTTTATGGACTTGTGGCTGGGACTGTAATAGTGTGTTAAAAATAGAAAGAGAAAATTATGCATATACCAAGCATGATAAATATGGAGAGGGATAGAGGTATTGTAAAATACTGAGTACAACCTAAAACATGTATTTTGTGGAAAAGAAAGATATTTGTTAAGTAGCTATGTGACAAAATAAAATGTTATATTTGTGGGGAAATATGACATGATGCAAAAAGTATGAATTGAAATGTTACAAATGTACTAAAACTGGACATTTATGGATGGTTGCAAACATGAAAATAACAGTAAGGAAAAGGAAAACGAAGGAGAAGAAAATGAATAAAAATAAGAAATTTTAGAAGTAGCAGGAATGTAAGATAAATTAGATGAGAAAAAATAATAAAGAGGACGTAGAAGAATGTTCTGAAATAAGTGATGAAGAAGATAAACTGGGAGGTAATAAAAGGAAAAAAGAATTATCTTTGTAAGAGGGTAAAACAGAAAAAAAGAAAATTCAAAGGATAAATACAAAAGAAAAAAGAAAAGAAATTGATGAAAAAGAATATATACAGCTAAAACATGGGGCTTGGTATAATGGTTAAAATGTCTGATTCTCACCTTTGGGAAGGAAATTGGTTAGGCTTGGAATGGCCAATTAAGAAAGCTAGCCTAGTAATTAGCTATGACCTTGTGAAACTATGAATCTAAAGAAAGGGGAAAATGAAAATTTTAGGGTGCTTTCTGTAAATGTGAATAGTATTAAGAATATAGTAAGAATAGGAATTTTGGAGTGCTGTAATGCATGTGATGTAGATGTAATTATATTAGAATGCACAAGACTTTTAACAAATGAAGAAAGATTACAAACTATGGGAAGGAAAGATAATCTGAAAATTGGGAAATGAGAGACATTTTGCAATAGCCATATTCTGTAGAAATATAGTAACGATATTAGAGATGCAACTCTAACAAAAATGGTAAGATTAACCATTGTAAATTTAAAATAAAAAAAACAAGTATATAGAATTATAACATTATACACTTATACTAAATGTAATGAAAGGGAAATCTTATTTCATCATATTTTAGTCTATGTAGTGATAAATATGAATATTATAATAACAGGAGACTTTAATTGTGATTTAAGAGCCAAGCATAAAAGGAAAGGAAATTATATAAGAATGTTAGAAGTTATAAGATATGGTAAGTTAAAACTTTGAGACAAAAATTCATATACTTACAAAAGGGGTATGTATAGAACTGAAATAGATTATTTAATAGTATCAGAAGATTTATTTATAGGATAAGGAGAGGTAGTTGAGACAGGATTTTCTGATCATCTTGCAATATGGCTAGAGATAAAAGAAAACAAGGCATATATACAAATGCGCAAAGGAATAAAAAGGATAAATGAGAAAGCATGGAATGAAGTAGGAAAGAGATTAATAATACAATTATGGAAAGATCATATTACTGTGAGAACATTTTATAAACATTGTTCCTAATGGTGGATGATAGTTAAGGAAAAAATATATTAAAACGTTTTTTATAGTGGGAGTATGATGTGAGAAAAGTATAGAAAGAAAAATATAAAAGGACATATAACAATGCATTGGAAGAGTTAGAACATAATAATGCAAAGTACTTTGACAAAGAAAAATAATTATATGAAAGAAATCAAGAAAAAAATACAAGAATTGTCATATAAGCAAAGATATTTTTACAAGGTAAAAATAAGGATTATCAAGTTACTTAAAGAGATTAGTAAAGGAAAATGATAGTGTAATAAGAGCAATAACACTATAAAAGGAGAAATAGAAAGAGCTCAGGAAAAGATTATGAATAGTGTAGTACAATATGTGCAAGAAATGTTTAAAGAAAAAAGAATGCAGTGAAACACATAAAAATGTTAACAGAAAAAAGAAAACAAAGAGTTGGAAAAGGAGATGTCTTTAAATGATAAATAAAGTATTAGGATAAGTAAATAGTGATTCAGCTGCAGGCCCAGATGGAATAGGGTATGAAATGTATAAAAATTTAAGGGATTGTCAAAAAATATTTTTAAAGATTTTGAATGAATGTTTAATGATGGTTTTGAGTGCAAATAATTATGTAGTGGAATGCTTAAATTCACATGGAAGAAGGAACACATTAGAGAATTAAAAACTGGAGACCAATAGTATTGAATAGTAATGATAATAAGATCTTTATGAAAATAATACAGAAGAGATTTGAAACTAAAATGGAAAATATTATGTAAGATAGTATATATAGTATAAAGGGGAAGGGTTGTCAATAATTTTTATTGATGAAGATATTGTGGATGATATGAACAGAAAAGAAGAAGCAAAAATAATGATAGGACACCTTAATAAGGTAGGTGACACAATTGGACATGACATCTTATGGGTAATAATGAAAGAATATAATATAAGTAAGAAAGTTAGGAAACTATGTATGTCTGCATAAAGTAATAATAAAGTAAAAATATTTGCAAATGGATTGTTAAGCTAAGAGGTACATATGAAAAGTGGTGGAAGACAGGGATGTCCAATGAGTTGTATATTCTTTGCATTAGTTATGCATGTGATAGTATGTGAAATAAATTATAACATGAATGAGACGGGGCATATAACACCTAAAGGGTTAAAAATTCCAGTTATATTAACATATGCAGATGACCTTATAATAATTGTAAAAAAACAAAATTTGGATAAAAGAAGTAATAATTTGCACAAATGAGTGTCTAGAGATGATAGAGAAGCTTTAAAATAAAGAGAAAAGTAAAGGTTTAGGTGATGTAGTAAAGATTGGAGGTCTATATTTTACAATGAATGAAATTTCTGTGTTGGGTATAACATTTGGGAATGAAAATATAAATAGAATTCAATGAGAAAAAAAACACTAGATGAAATAATAACCAAAAAAACACCAGAAGCAACATAAGAATGACTCTCAAACTAGTGTAAAGAAATTTTATTCAACGCTTTCGTCAATAAGACTTCTTCAGAAATACAAAAAGATAAAAACCTCTGACATTTAAATACTTAACATACACACTCATCATTACATCAATCAGTTCAATGGTTCAATGAATCAATCAACTCATTATGCTGTTTTAAAGAAAAAATACACAATGCATAAAAAGCAAACATTAAAACCAAAAGTATAAACCTTACCTATAACTAAACATTAAAAATAGAGTGGAAAGGAAAGACACTTTGTGGCAACTAAGGTAGGAGCTGATAGTTCGCCTGGACTCAACGATACTGTTAACATCAAATGTTTTATGGAAGAAAGGAAGTTAGGTTTATAGTTTTGGTTTTAACGTTTGCTTTTTATGCATTGTGTATTTTTTTGTAGTAAAACTGTGTAAATATAAGTACGAAAAATGTTAGGGTATGGTAAAAAAGTAATAGAGAAAAAGAGTATATAAACAAAGAAATAAAATGTTACCAAGAAAAAATATTTTTGTTGAAAATAAAAACTGATGATATCGAAAATGGTAGAAAAGTGTGTTATAACAATGTAGTGATAAAACATTACTATGTAGAACAATGGTAAAATCTGACAGATGAAAAAATAAAGCTATAAAAATATGAAGCAAATGGTGTAATCAGAAAGTAGAATGTCCAGATTTTTTGTAGAGACTGGTAATAGATGAATTGCCAGTAAAAGGAAATATGCCATATAAGAAGAAAAGTGATAGAATATGTTTACATTATCATGATGAAGAAACTACAGAACGTGTGTTTTTGAAATGTAAAAGAGTAAAAAAGTTATGAAGAAACTGTAAAAAAGATTTTTGAAGATATAAAAGAAATAGATAAAATAAACATGGATATGATTAGATAAGGATATTATAAGCATAGAAGTAAAGAATATGTTAAAAGAATAGATGCAAAGTTATTTTATGTTATATGACTTATATGGAATGAAAAAATAAATGAAATTATGTTTAATGGTAAACGTATTTTAGCAACAATACTAAGTAAAATCACATGGAGGTTATGGAAAAAGGAGTTGGGGTGTAATAGATAAAAAAATTTAGCATGATAAGGGAAATTATGAATATGTATAAATATATCTGCATATTTATACATTTTGAACATATGTAAATATTTGTAAATATGCAAATATATTGTAAATAATTATTTTTATATGACCCCTAC
Source organism: Protopterus annectens (assembly GCF_019279795.1). Lineage (NCBI taxonomy): Eukaryota > Metazoa > Chordata > Ceratodontiformes > Protopteridae > Protopterus > Protopterus annectens. Next base: position 735,511,906 of record NC_056747.1, read on the forward strand.
TCTTTGCGATAGGTGCTGTGGTATCTTTTATATCCACCAACTCAGGCATTTAGGGCATGTGTTTAACACTTATCTGAAGACAAGACACTCAGAAGTGCTGCACCCCCCCCTTATGCAATCTTTTCTCACTTTGCTTTTTATCTACATTATCTACTGCAATTTGTATTTGTTCATTTTTATTTGAACAATGTTTATAATAATGGCAGCATTATCTATTGTAAATTTTATTTATGTCTTTGTATTTGCGGAATTGTGATTTATGTACATTATATAGTATATATTGGTCTTTGTGCCTTTGGCCCATTTTATCATTAAAAAGGGGTTTCCAATAAGCATGTCCAATTGAATGTCAAATAAATAAATAAATAAAAAACCAAACAAATAAATAAATAAATATAAAATAAACAGGCAGAGTGACACTTGTTTTTTATTCAAGAAGCTGATGTACCACAGTTAATAATACGGTTAAAAATACTCCTTTCTTGGTATCGTCCTGCCCTTTGCTACTACCCTCCAGAGCTGTATTATTTGCATTTTTGATCATTTTCACACCCTAGTCCTGGTCAAATTATTATTTTTTTTAATTTTTGTATTGTCACAGTACCATAGAAGATAAGTTATTGTTAAATATTTTATACCTAATACATAACTAATATACTTAAAAACTAACTTGACAGCAGATGAAAAATGCTGCTTGAATAGTCTGTTACAAAATAACTTTTCTAGTTTTCTTCTGTTTCTTACCATTTTGTAGTTACCAAGGAACTGGCTGTATGGCCTGGATATGCAGTGAACGTAACTATGAGACAAGGTCTGTCTCTACAGTTTGGATAAGGAGTAAATATTTCTATGGAAGGTCTGATTTAGTTTTTGTACATGAGATTTCAAGTGTGGAACAGCCTATGTTGTTGTGTCTTTCGGCTTTTCCCAGTTAGGGGTCGCCACAGCGGAACTCCGGTCCGCTAATGATTGGTAGTTGATTTTTACGTGCCGAGTTACCAGCCCTGATGCACAACCTTCAACGAAGGTACGCCCATTCATGCATGTCTCCACGCAGAAGACACTCTAGCTGAGAATCGAATCAGACAGCGTCTTACTGTGAGGCGACAACGCTACCGCAGCACCACCACCGCAGGTAAGTGTAGAACAGCCTATCATTTTCATGAATTGCTTTTTTGGGCAGCAACTAGGTCTTCAAGGGCCTATGGCATCTTGACACTGTGAAATCAGACATTCTACTTCACTAGAACCTTTCAGGACAGAACCATCTATTTTAGTAGCTATAAAGTTTGGCACTTCTCTTAAGATTCATTTTATTGGATAGGTTTCTCTGGTCAGGAAACCTAAATCAATTTTAAGCTCTTGTTAGTAACATTAGTATATATGAAAAAAATTGGCTGTGACTACTGTATTTTTCTCACTTTTACCTGTCATCCATCAGTCATTTGCTTATCACCCAGGCAGTATCAGGGTTACTGCTTGATATTTCCCACATTAACCTCTAGCAGTTTCATGTCTGCAGGCCCCATGTTCCCACCCCAATGGCTAATGCATGCTTTCATGTACAAGACAAAAACTGACTACAGTGTTGGTGAATACTCACACCTCAGCCAATCTGCTGAATGCTAGGATGCATATACCTCATTCCATCTGTTGCATGTTAGAACACAAACTCGGTGTGTGTGCACACCTCATTCAATCTGCTGCATGTTAGAACAAAAACTTGGTGTGTGTGTGTGTGTGTGTGTGTGTGTGTGTGTGTGTGTGTGTGTGTGTGTGTGTGTGTGTGTCTGTGTACATGTGTGCTCACCTCATTCCATCTGCTGCATGTTAGAACACAACATTGGTGTCTGTGTGCATACACCTCAATCTATCTGCTGCATGTTAGAACACAAACTTGGTGTGTATTCACACGACATTTCATGTGCTGCTTGTGCTGCCTGTCAGTCTTGCAGCAGGTCAGACTGTGCTCCCATCCTAGGAACAAGGAGTTAACACCCTCCTTATCTCGCTTCTCTAGCACACAAGTTGTTAATCAACTTTTGAGTTGTTTGGATCAGAGTCAGGGTTTTGCCTCTCTGTCCCAAAGAGCTAGCTACAGTGCTCATTCTTTGATAGTTTCTGTGACATTTATTATTTCAATCAAATAAAACATATGCTCCTGATTCTGGACCTTTAACAACTATATACCGCTTGATGAAAAATAACGACTACTTGACAAATGTCTCTGTTCGTCCATTAGCAATCTTGTTAGTGCAGATCTTACCTCATTTTACGTCCCCACCAATCAAAAGTTCCATCTGACTGTGCATCCTGTGCAGTGTTCTGCCCTTTACCACTGGTTTTAGTTCAGAAACCTCCTCTTCTGGAACATTTTACCAGGAATGCAGCACTCTTTCTCTGAACAAATATTTTGCCGTGCATTTCCTAAAATCATGTAGTCCTATTCTTATCTCCAAATGTACTATCACAACTGAATATGATATTTTTTTGTTGTTCATCCTGAACTTTTATGGAATGATGGCCACATTTAAATGTAGCATACATGTTTTATTAATGCCAGAGTGTGTCTGTTCATTTTTACTAAGTGTTTTGTGTTGTTAATCATTTTGCATTGTCAGTTGTCTAGGATATGTTTAGAGATATTTATGATCATCACACTTAAACAGCCACTTGTCATCTGATGGTTTTGGGTTTTCATAAACTTAATATCATCAAGAATGGGGATTGATGTTATAACCAGCTGCATTCATCATGCATGCCTGCTTCCTTGCAGTGTATATGGCTAGCAGTGGCTAGTTATCCATACAGGTACTGGATAAATTTCTTCACACCCTACACCAGGCTAAAGAAGTTCTGATCTACCTGTGCATGATTACATTCAGCTTTGGTTACTGACCTTTATGCAGATAGAGTACTCTCTGTTCAGGCCATCCTGGAACATATTCATCAGTTATGTAATGATAAATCCAAGCGTGTAAGAACTTTATCTGATGCAATCATTTCCTTTGTTCCTTGAAGGCATATTTGCCTCTGTTTTCATTCAGACACATTATGCAGCAATGTATTTAACAAATATAACATCATCCAGAGTTCCAGCAGAACCAAGCACTATTAGTTAACTAGTCCTAAATGTGACATCAGTTGTGACACGCTCTAAGGCCTGGATATCATCTTTAGAATAGTCTGTGCCTCATCTTCTGTGTAGTCTGGCTCATTCTTGTCAGCCATATGTCTGTAGCGTAAACTGTATAGCATCATTGTTTACACTGATTTTATTTAATTTAGACAAATAAACTGGACTGAGGGGGACCCTATTCAGCTATGAATTGTTACATTATAAGCAAAAAAGCAAACTGATATTCAGTAGTGTATAAATACAAAATTTTGCAAAATTTACTACCAAAAAAAAAAAAAAAAACTGGCATAAAATGAGAGAACACAGACAAGGCCCACACATTACTTCATGTTACTTAACATACAAAAAGCTTAGCCTTTAAGTGATACAAGAGATGCCAATGAGGTGCATTTTTAAGATTCCAGTAGGAGAAAGCTTTGTTGTAGCACTTGAAGGAGAAATAGTCATTGAGAATGGAGAATGGTGATCTTCATAGCATTTCCAATTACCTGTCAAAGGATACAACAGCAGCAAAACTTGATAACTGCTAAGTCATGGAGATGATTGGAAAGTTTTCCAGGTAGTTGTTGTTGTTTGCCTTTCGGCTTTTTCCCGGTAAGGGGTCGCCACAGTGGATCTCCAGTCTGCCAATGATTGGCAGTAGATTTTTTTATGAAATGCCGAGGTGCCAGCTCGATGCCCAACCTTCAACGAAGGCACACCCATTTATGCACGTATGTCTTTCGAACGCTACCCAACCACGGGGAGGACATGCAGACTCCACACAGAAGGCACTCCCAAGGCAAGCCGAGAATCGAACTGGAGAACCTCTTGCTGTGAGGTAACAACACTACCACTGTACCACCGCGGAATAATAAAACATAAAAATGTAACTAGTGGGTAGAAGTAATGTTTCGCTTTTCCTTAATATAGCTTATAGTATCCTGAAACTCATGTTTTTGTTAACTTTTTGAATAAAGCTGCAGAAGAGTATTTGGAATGCTGCAGAGGGGACTGAAGCTACACTAGAAAAAAGTGTAGCAATTGCATCAACTCCTACAGGTCATAGTTTTTTTAGGCAAATAGATTTTTAGATATGTCATTGGGTTGATAGATAGATAGATAGATAGATGGATAGATAGATAGATAGATAGATAGATAGATAGATAGATAGATAGATAGATAGATAGGTAGGTAGGGAGAGATAGATTTTTCCCATTAATTTAATTTGCAAGGGAGGCTGTCACCACTGTTACCCTTCTTACACCTAGCATTTATTTAGAGTGGGGGCTAGAGTGGTGCCAATCCCCATTAGAAATGGAATTAAAAGAAAAGCAGAGAACGATTCAAAAGAAAAAATCCATGTATGCTTTTTTTAAGCTTTTGAATTTTGAGCACATGACTCTAGCTTTGTCTTTGCATTTGCACCTTTCAATGTACCCACTTCCTTGACAAACAGTTGTTTGATATCTTGCTACAGTAGTGATAGCTTTTCTTCGTAACAAGTTTGTCAGTGCCATTGGTTACTACCTGCAATTTCTTAAAATACTCCCATTTCAATTAATGTTCCTTATCCATTCTCCATCAAATTAAGCTGTCATATACATACACATTCAAAATTTACTTTCATGTGCATTTTCCCATTGGAAATACAGATTGATATTCACAGTCAACTTATGTAGTATGCAGCAGTGTCTCACGCCAAAAGTGAGAATGTTCAGATAGATAGGAGTTCATAGAATTCAGTAGCACTGCACGACAATAAATGATAAGGTGTGGAAAGAGGGGTATACAAATACGTATATACTGACAAGCAAATGAAGAAGAACATTCTAATGAGAGTATCCCATGATGTAGATAGGAATATGAAAAGCAGGTTGTGATTCCGAGTAATCAGTCTTGATGTCTCACAGTCAGCTGCATCTAAGTATAAATGCAAAAAATACACCAAATTTTCAGAATTGCACCTGATAAAATGCTTAGACCAGCAACAGCAGCTTTATCACTTTAACACAGCAGCATTTAATACATACATACGTACATATGTGTATGGAAGCAGTACCTCTCTTTGATGCGTGTTTCAATCTACTAGTGAAACAATACTAGCTTTTTGATAATGAGACTGCAGTACAGTGAAGATCAGGAAATATGCCCTTTCCCCACTGTAGTGCGATTTCAGAGATGGTATATATAATTAGCAGGGGTGTGGACGGTGCAGTGGGGCCACCCCAACAAAAAACACTGTATTATACTTTATAGTTGATCTTATTTGGGTTGATGTTAGTCCTCTTCGATTATTACTAGCTGATCATTTTGGATCAACACTGTGCACTTTTGTGATGCTTTATGTATGTAGATATATATATATATATATATATATATATATATATATATATATAAATAGTTTACCAAAACAATTTTGAATACCACAGTCTTGAAAATCATACGCCTGAGAGCATAATATTAGAAGATCAAAAATGCGGAAGATCACAACATCCAGATATCTTGAATAATAAATATCCCTACAAGTGTGAACCTAGGAACAAGTGCTAAGATGGGTACAGCAGAGGAGTAGACCCAGAAATGAATGCTAGCATGGATCCTGCAGGGGGCAAGTCCAGGAGTTCAATATTGTGGTCTTAAGCAATGTCTCAGGCAGACAGAACTGCATTTTAAAGTCTTATCTGAAGGACTACATATTTGAACTGTGTTGGTGGTGCTGCGGTAGCATTGTCGCCTCACAGTAAGACATTGTCCTGTTCAATTCTCAGCTAAAGCGTCTTCTGTGCAGAGACATGTGTGAATGGGCGTATCTTCATTGAAAGTTGTGCGTCAGGGCCGGCAACTCGGCACGTAAAAATCTACTGCCAATCATTAGCAGATCGGAGTTCCGCTGTGGCGACCCCTAACTGGGAAAAGCCGAAAGACACAACAACATCTGAAGGACTACATCTCAGAAGTGCAGTATTCATGCTGTCCTGCAGTGTCACTGTTTACACATATATATAAGCACTTGGTGGAGGGTTAGAACCCGGAGCCTTCTGAGCTGCTTGGCGTCAGACACAGGCTGCAAGCTGCTAAGCAAATGACACTAAGATGACTGACATGGTAATATTAAAATGGAGTTTTGCAGTTCAATGCCACATGAGAGGAGTACAAGTTAAAAAAAAGCTTTCAAATAAATTGAACTAATCAAGAGTAGGTTATAACCAATTAAATCAATTCTAAATGGACAATTCATGTAACATAGAAAGGTACCTGCTCTGGACAGACAGCGCGCCACTCCACAGAAACAAGCTGTAGAACTGTTGTAGCAGATCCTTTTACAGAACTATTTTCATTTCCTATGTAGTTTGAGCAAGTCTCAGTGTCATGTATAATAAATAAAGCTGTTCACATGGCAGGTGGAAGAATCGAGTCAGTATCACTGCTATGTTGTATTAGGCTTGTAGTAGATCAGCCTGTAGAAATTGTTAAGAAAATTGATTGCCATCAGCAGTGCATTATGGGCCTAATGGTAAGTGGAACAGTGTGTATATATTGTGCATGTGTGAAATTGCCATTGCCATTTTAAGAATGTACATAGTTCATAATGCTTTGCAATTTCTAAGCTATTGTTAGTTGGGTCTGCGATGCTGAAGTGTTATAATCATTTTTGCTGAGCTGCCATGTTGTTTCAAATAAAACTTACCTTTAGCTGAAAATAATGGTGAATCCCAAAATAATGGTGAATCCTGACATTTTGGTCCAACCAATGAAGATTATAGAATAAGCAGTAGAGCAACTGGTGACTTTGTGTCAGAACCAGGATTTTCTTAATAAATTAAAACTGAAAAAATGCCTCACCATTTATGAAACTATGTCATATCACCTCAAGTGATTCCATTAACTCAGAGTCAAATTTATTTACCAAAAAAAGTAAATTTTGCCTCACAAAGTCCTCATTTTACCAAATTTAATCCATTCAGCATAACAAATTAATTTCTTCTATAATGATGAAGTTTATCCATCAGAGCTACTTGACCTTTTAAAATCTTTTTGTTGACTTGCCTGGAGAAAGAAGTTTGCACAATTTAGTGTGACAACCAAATTAGACAAGGAAACAAATTAAAGTAAATATATTTCTCTATGCAATGGACTGTGAAACATAGGCCATATACAGTTCATCTTTGTTTGCAGAGGACCAGAGTATTACACGAGTCAGCGATTAGCAAACTCTCAAAGTATTTTGTGCCAAAAAAAGAAATATAATATGTAAAAGGTCATGTTTTAATAAATGTGCGCATAGGCTGAATGTGTTGAAGTTTTGTAAGACAATTGTATAACTGCCTGAAAAATGTGGGTTTACTAGTACAGAAGATGAGCAAATCAGGAACAGAACTGTGACTGGGATGAGTGAGTGAATGGAGGTGTATCAAAGGTTACCAAGGGAAGTAAAAAACAGTAGACAAAATAGATCACCAGAGAGACAGAACTGGTTAAAGGGGAAAATCCTAATTTAAACATGGCAAATGATATGTATAAGCTAAAATACATTAATAGGAAGTTTAAATAAGAGGCATAGCTCCATTCAAGCTAAATGAATGGTGAAGAATCAGAGTGAGAATAAACCTGGCAAATGCATGGGGTGTGATCACTACCATGCTGAGTCAGAACAGAGGAGGTATGAAAAATAAACACTGGACCATTTTGCTGTCAATTGTAAAACAAAAGCTAATTGAAGAGTTTGTATCTGAAAATGTGGCTAAAAGTAATGTTCAAAATGCATTGTGGCTGGGTTCAGTCATTGCTGTTTATCATGTTAAAGCAAACTAGCAAGTTAAAATTCCTATTCGTGGATCTCCTGTGACTTTGAAGATTGATACAGGGCCAGTATTTCTGTGATATCACATGCTGTATATAGATGTTTCTTGAAGCATTTGCAGTTGCATGAAACACAGATTGGTATTTGTAGTTGTGCAGGCAAGCTCAAGTGCATTGGCGGATGTCTGGCCATGTCTGAATGGAAGAGTCAGAAGTCTGAATTTTAGATTTATTTGCTGGGTGGAATCTACATAAATAATCTGTTCACCATGTGCCATGTGAAATGGGCTTAACTGATAGAATCAATTAAATCAGGGTAGATGCATTTAGTGAAGCTTGCATACTTCATTGTGAACCAGTAAAGACTAAACTAAAATTGAATAGTGTTTCATATACCTTGACCATCCACAGGAGTGTGCTATTTCTTATGCTGTTTAAATTAGAGGCAGATTTTTTTTGGTTTTGTATAATTTTTTTTTCTTGTAATAATTCTGGGTGTAACTGAACTGACTTAGTGGTGTGCTCCCAAGGTTCTAGTGATTTAAAAGAATGGTCAGGTGTGAATATGTATTGATTTTAAAAATGCTCAACAATGCAGTTGTACGTGACTGAAAAATGCTCAACAATGCAGTTGTACGTGACTGATTTACACTGCTGCACTAGGAAACATAGTACTGAGCTTGTAAATGCAGAAGTGCTTTCCATGTTGGATGCTTCCAGTGGATTCTGGCAAATACCTTTAGATAAAAAAGTCAAAAGATGACAGCCTTCTTTACCCCTATGAGAAAGTTCTGTTTTTATAGGTTCAGCACCTGAAATCTTTCAGTGTGAAATTACAGATTTACTTAAGTGTCTTGATGGTGGTGTTGTTCTTAAGGATGACATCATAGTATTTTGACCTTGATAAAGAAATCCATAATTCAAAGTTCTGCAAACTATTAAAAGTTATGGTCTTTAAACCAAGACAAATGATGCTTTAATAAAACAAAGCTTCTCAGTACATTGGCCATTAAGTGCTAATAGCATTAAACCAGACTCAATCAAAGTGCAAGCAATAGCTGAGTTGCAAAATCCACATTTTTATTTATTTTATTTATTTATTTTACATTTGTTAACTGGGAAAGTCCAACTGGATACAGCTCCATTTTCAGCGGAGGCCTGGGGAGAAAAGCTCCAAATGTACAAAAACAAGTGTAAATACAATGAAATTATTACAGTGAGTTATCACAAAACTGAGATTTGTTTAACGATATGTACACACAGGTGCATGTTTTTTTGTGTGACATTGTGTGACTGAGTTAAGACAAGTCCTAGGAGTGATTAATTATATGGGCAATTTGTGCTAGACCTTTCCAAAATGCTTCATCCTTTGTGCAAAAAATGTGCATGGGCTTGGGTACATGCTGAAGCCCAAGGATTCAGAAAAGTGAAAGACATGCCGACAATAGCTCCATTGCCAGCTTACTATGTTGTCACTAAACATATAGTTTGCAGATGCTGGCAGCTATTGCCTTGGTGCAGTGTTGCTCCAAATGAATGAACAGGTGTTCTGTTCTTTGCGTAGTGATCCAGAATGCTACCTGATGCTGAACAGAAATATGAAAAATCTTCAAAATACTTGTTAGGACTCAACCTTTCCAACCGCAGACTGGCCACAAACTGCTAGTTCCCCTGATTAATTCATGCAACTTAAGATTAACTGCCGCTGAGGTGACAGAGATTGTTAATGAAACTTAAAAGGTTCAATGCAATCCACTTGCCTAGAAAACAACTAGTTGTTGCAGATGCATTTTCCATAAATCCTATACATGACCAGCCATTATTGAATATAGGAAAAGATGTTGCAGTTTACGTGCAGAGCATAATGATGACTACATATGAAACTAATAGAAGACTAGAGAAGCATAAGCAGGTTACCAAAGACAATTCTGAGTTACTCTTTGTTGCTGACTGTGGTTTCACCTGTACTTCATCTAGTCCTCATGATCCACAATCAAAAAGTGAAGCTGACAGAGCAGTGCAGACAGCCAAACAAATACAAAAACAAACCAATCATAATAGTGCTCTCATGGCCTAGCAAACTATTTCATGCAGTAGCATTTAGTAAGCCCTGCACAATTAAGATTTATAAGACAAATATGAACAGACCTGCCAATGATATAATCAAAACTTGAGCCTAGAATTATTCTATAGAATGCAGTCACACAAAATGATCAAAACGTCAAAGTTTTATAAAGAAAGTTTTATGATCAGTGTTATTCTTTACACCAGCTACCTTTCCTTAAACCAGGTCAAGCTGTCCTCTTAACATAGGAATAGAAAGTGGAACACAGCAGGTGTAGCAGTACAAAAACAACACTGAAACACATTCCTACATGGTGCAAACTAAAGATGGTAACATTGTTTGACAAACCAGATGACATATTCAACTGGTTCCTGATGAGTGTCAACCTGAGTTCAGTGTTCCAGAGAACAAGCCAGACCCATATGAGCCGAGAATAACCAAAATAATATCTGCATCAATGACAGAGCTACATTATCCAAATATCCGAGACAAAGGATGTTTATGTTTGACCATAGTAACAGACCACGTGCTGTCCAGCCAACACAACTAAGACTGTTCCTGTTCCTGATCCTGTTGACTTTGTTTTGCCAAGTTTCAGTAAATGTTGTAATGCATGTCATAACAGCATGTCTCTTAAGATTTCTTTTTAAATGATCTCAATCTGTTACCATTTCAAATTTGAATGCTCTATGAATGACAAAGAGAGGGTGACTGATTTGTACCCAGAAACATTTTCAAAATTATGACAGAGTCATTGGTACAGTTAAGCAATTGCTAATAATTCATTTTGTACTGTTTCATAAATAGCTACATTGTCCATATGTAATATCTATATACTTTTGCAGGTCAGTCCAGAGTGTTGAATGTATGATGCAATGGTCTTATATCAGCAGACTCTGTAATTTTGAAAAATGACATGTTTCTAATAAAGGGTAGAGTTGCAAAAGTAAGTGAAATATAGCTGCTAAAGTATTTGTAAATATTGTACATAATGTGAAGTAGCCATTGCCATTTCAAGTCTAAACTATGCTGTTGCCCTTTTAAGACTGTATATAGTCCATAAGCAGTGTGATTTCTAAACTCTTGGTAGCTGGTGTTAACATGCTGAAGTATTAACCTCATTTATGCTGAGCTGCCATGTTATTATAAATAAACATTACCCGTTTGCTGAAACTAATGTTGAATCCTCTGATTTCTGACTCAACTAATGAAGACTGCAGAGTAACCAGTAGAATAGCTTCTGACATTAAGCAAACACTTTTTGAGGCTCTATAGGATATATATATATATATATATATATATATATATATATATATATATATATATATATATATATATGCTAAGAAATGTCTAAATACATGGTAAATATAAGGTTTAAAACTGAGAAGACATAATGATATATGAATAGGGCTGGTTGCCACCTTTGATGAAATGGCAGGCTGGAAACAAACATGATGCCGGCATGAGCTGGTTCATATTACATCCAACAAAGGTTGGCTTTAATGTGTTGAACCATTCATCAGTCTAGCACAGAGACTGAAGTGCAAATGCACTGTCCTCACTACATATCTCCTCCCTAACTTTCCTTGCCCATCTTTTTATACTTTGAGCCATGTGAAGACAACATCAGTAACCTAGCCTCTGACCTTTAATGTTTTCCAGGCCCTTAATATGGAACTGTGGTGCTTCCACATTTAGAAAATCCATTATAGTCTGGTTTAAATAAAAGAGAGACATGGATTTCCCTGTATGTTCATGTCTATTTTTGTGTGCAGCTTAATTGGTACTATAATCCTGCAGCACTTGTGGGCTGTAGGGGCGTCAGCTAAGTGCTGTCTGTGTCAATCAAGAGGCTTAGGTGATGAGGACATGAGAACAAAAAGCTGTCCTTAATAATAGTCTTAGAAGCTTTCTAATTGCAGGCTTCCAGTAAAAACAGTAACTCTAGCTATCATGTTACAGAAAGAAAGGAAAGTAGGAAGGGTTTGGTTTTCTAGTGCTCTCTCAAGGTGGTCTTTCACTGCGGAGGATGTTTGGAGGTGGGGTAATGGGTAGGGAAGAGAGGATTATGGACAGAAGGCAGAAGCAGTCCAGAGGAACAAAGGTATACCCATATGTGTAAATAGCTTTTTTAGTCCTGCTGTGGAAATGGTGTGAACAATCTGTGCAACAGGATTCGAGCAGAAATGAGGTGCAATAACCTTTAAGGACATTTAGTAAGGGTACTCAAAGAGGCAACAGGACATGCACCAGCTGCCATCAAGTCAATAACTCAGTTTTGTGTACTGATTTTTGTATTTTTTCATTATAAGGACACACAAAATTTTGTTCCCTTTATTGTTATATTAGAATGTAATGAGACAGCAAAATGTAAGCACCAAAGCTTTGAAAAAGGTCCTGCTACCTGTAGAATCTCACCTGTGCGCCAGTTATGTCACGAGTAATACAGACAAGTCACTGACTGAAACTCTGTTCTCCAGGCCAATGAATTATTTTCAGCATGGGGTGTTTATGCTGAAGAAAAATAAAACTTTACGGGTGCTAAAAAATGATGCTTTACGAATTCATTCTCTTGACTCATTTAACAGTTCCTACCTTGACAGTAGTACATAATGTGCGCTAAGCTGGATAGAAAAGAGCGTGTTGTTGCGTGCTTTAGCTTTTACTGATTAATTAGGGTGTGCTCAATGCACAAAAGGGCTCTCACATAAAACATCAACAATATTTCAGACATTCCTGCTTGGAATATTGAATTTACTTAAGGAAAAGCATCTTTGCAATAACTTAAAGGAAAATAGAAGTAGTCTAACAGAGCACAAAGTGCTTTAGAGTTTGTAGCAGAATCATATGAACAGGGTTTAAATAAGCTAATTAATATGCATGTTATCAAGGAAAGGTGAAGGGCAAACACATAAAATGCCTAGTAAATTATTTTGTTTTTGATAAAAAAACACAGGAGACGACAAAAGACAAGTTAAAAAACAAATGTAATTACTTTTCAGAAGTCAACAAAGTTTGACATGGAAAATTTTTTTTCATAAAACATGAGACAATAAAAATGAAATGTCTCTTCAATCTGTGAATTTGTTGAGGTGTACAGCATGTGTGTGTGTGTGTGTGTGTGTGTGTGTGTGTGTGTGTGTGTGTGTGTGTGTGTGTGTGTGGGTAAGGGTACCCAATATGTTTGTTTGTCTTTCGGCTTTTTCCCGGTAAGGGATCGCTACAGCGGAACTCCGGTCCGCTAATGATTGGCAGTAGATTTTTATGAAACACCAAGGTGCCAGCTCGACGCCCAACCTTCAACGAAGGCACACCCATTTACGCACACGCATGTCTTTCAAACGCTACCCAACCGCGGGGATGACATGCAGACTCCACACAGAAGGCACTCCCAAGCCAAGCTGAGAATCGAACATACCCAATATACTGAGTGAAATTAATATTAATGCAAATGGTAGTCTGACCAAAAGCAAGGCTATTAAGAGTGGCCCACACAGCATCACCAAATAAATAGGTAAGTACTCTCAAAACTTAAATACTTCTACAAAGATCAGCCACAATGAAAGGTTTAAATATATTTAATACTATATAATAAAAGAACAAAAACATACTAGGTGTAGGTCTATATCATGTCAACGAAACAGCATTACAACAAATGCAGTTTTGCTGACACATATAGACCGAAATTGGAAAAGAGCGAAAGCTCAGGTCGGCGATTTCTTTCCTAGGAAAAGAAATAACTTGGCCTGAGCCATGAGATTGCCCTTTACCTGACTGTAGTGAGAACTCGGAGTTGGTATATTTAGTGTGGGTGTGGGGGACAAAGCCCCCACATTGGGGGTGTGTGGGGGCGAAGCCCCCCAGTTTGTAATGTTTTAAGTGGTATGTTGTGTTTTGTTGGTTCACTGATTGTTTTCCATGGAAAAAAAATTGGTGAACTGGGGTTTTGCGCTTTTAAGATTTCGGTCTATATGTGTCGGTGAAATGGCATTCACTGTAATGCCATTTCGCTGACATAATATAGACCCCTAAGTATATTCACAGTGATATCAGTGTTCAAATCACAGGAAATATTTAAAATAACATTGAAGGACAGGTTCAGACAAATAAAGTAAAACAATATCTAAACTAAGCTTCACTATATTCCTAACTGAATCTAAGAGAATTACTATACCCTACTTTTAATAGAGCAAGGCAGATGATGTGCTGAATGGTTCTTCTTGTCAGGACTAAGATAGAATGCAGAATGCTCTGTTTCACTAAGAGACTTCTCAAAATAATATTTAAAATATTACTTCTGAGATAGCTTGCAGAATGACATCACTTCTGGTCATCTGATTTCTAGTTCTCATGCAAACCCGCATTGCTGACAGCAGGCAGTATTTAGCACCTATGTATAAAAATACACTGTAAGCACAAATATATGCTATATTGCTTTATCAAAATGTTTAAGCATCAAACCACAGGTGATGAACACCAAGATTTTGAAAATCAATATCCTAAAAAGCTGAAGAAATCAAAATAAAAAAACACTGCAAAGCGAAACAAATGGTTTCTTTTCTATGTGCAATTAGCAAAATCCCATGACACATTCAAAGATAATTTGCTTAAATACTGGTCATGCTTCTCAGCTGTGCCTGATTTTCAAGGGAGGTCTCTGATTTTGACTCAAATTATAACTCTGTCCCTCTTAATCACTCCTAAAACTAGTAACTTTTGGAGAAAAGGTGGTGAATAACATATAATAAATAATGGCAATAATTAGAGATCTAGACTTATTTTGCTTCAGAAAATCTATAAGAATTTACATTTTCTTATTCTGTCAATGTTTCATATTAACCGTACTAGTGTTTTAAAAGTGTCTCTGATTATTTATAGATTTGTCACTGATTCTTTTAAGATTTTTCCCTGATTGGTTGAGAGCTACAATAGTTGTAGTGTTATAGAAAAAGCTTTTCAAAGATAAGGTGCAGGGTTAGTGTTAGGGTCAGGGACAGGTTAGGGATAGCATACATTAGTAAAGTGGCATGGGGGGCTTCACACCAACACACATATATAATAGTAACTCTATTCCTTTACTTAGCCCATATTCTAACCCTAACCTGCATACACTCAAACAAACACTTCTACCCCATAATGATGAAATCTTCATTATATCTGAAATTTTTGGCATTAGTATCCCAAACCCACACTTACTCACATGCATTTGCTCTTCCTTCTTCCAATATCTTTAATGTAAGCTGAAAGGAAACCTTGACCACATTTTATTCATTCACTCTGTCAACAAACCAAACAAATGACAGAGCGACACTCATCTACACACATACATGCATATCAGATATATGGTGGGTGTGTGTGTGTGTGTGTGTGTGTGTGTGTGTGTGTGTGTGTGCATGTGTGGGTGTGTGTACATATATAGCTATATATATATATATATATATATATATATATATATATATATATATGTATATATATATATATATATATATCAGGGCCGACCTTAGCTGAAACGGTGCCCTAGGCGAAGTGCTGCTCTGATGCCCCTTAAGCCCCACCCACACTGAACTCAAGAAACACCCCTATTTGAGCCACGCCCACAGATGGGTCAAAACATTGACAATAATGAATTACACTTGGTAGGTATAACTGCAAAAGAACATTACACAAAACTATCCATCATTCATGAAAAAGCCTCATTTCCAAACTGCAACTTTTAAAGCAAAAACAATACTTCCAAGTCAACATTCTGTATTTACACTCATC
Organism: Protopterus annectens; assembly: GCF_019279795.1. NCBI lineage: Eukaryota > Metazoa > Chordata > Ceratodontiformes > Protopteridae > Protopterus > Protopterus annectens. The sequence continues at coordinate 735,527,655 of NC_056747.1, forward strand.
ACTCTCCAAAGCATTACTGCACAGGCTAATCTGCTCTCTTTCATACTACCACTAAATAAAGAGGTATCATGATAAATGGGGGTGTGGCAAAACAGCTTTACATTTATACAACCCTCACTACCAATGTCCCACAGAAAGACAAGACTTGTTGCCAAGGTTTATTAATGAAATTTGAATGTAAATGATATAATTCCACTTCTCAGACATCATGTCTACTTTTTTCTCCACTTCTCTGCATGTACTGTGGCATTTGCACCATCCACCCACTTCTATAATCCAAAGCATGATTTCATAGCACATAGCACAGCTCCCTACAGCCAAAGAGACTAGATGACTGTTTATACAGGTGCGGCCTCATCTACTAACTACATACACCACATACAAAAGATTGTAATCTTTGCTACAGTTCTGAGCTTTGTTAAACGACCAAATAATCTGCGAGTGCAGAAAGAGACAAATAATTTTATTACAGTGCATTTATACTGTAGAGTTACCAGATCATTGCCATTTCAATCACAAATATCATCAAGCAGAGAAACACACTTGTTGAAGCATGACCACAGCAGCTAGAGATGAGAAATTAAGGGGCCAGTTATCAAATGGACAGTTACAGCAGCACTAAGAACAAAATACTTTTGCTAGGTATATTTCAGCTTTTTTAATTACACGTTATATAATGTTTACATGGTAAGCACGTATGCAGTCACACCAGACAGAAATGCATCCTTTGAAAGCACACAGTAACAGCATGTACTGTAAATTTGGGCTGGTTGACCAATGTTTATGTTGGTGTAAAGCTAATCATGTTCGAGTAACTAAAAGGTCAGATAGTTATCCATTTAACAACGAGAAAACTAGATGAAAATATATAGCTTATCATGATAGACCTGATTTCAGACTTCAGCAAAAAAGACCACTTCACAACCTTTGTGAATAACACAAAAATTAAGGACATCACACACCAAATTACAATAGATAACCAACTGTAATATGATTACCATTTCCAACAAGCCATAAAAAATAAATGTATGTATTTATTTGAACTTGCTGACTGGGAAAGTTGAACGAAGCACATTCAGTGGAGGCCCAGGGAGGGAAGTTCCATCATAGTAGTGAATATCAGACAAGCCGAAAGCTAGATAGCCTCTACCAAACAAAACCTTCCTTCACATAAACTGCTAGTTTTCATATTGCCACCACAGCCTACCTAATACCCGCCATCTTATATGTTGCTCCAGTTTTCACAAGTTTAACAATCACTGTTAACAGCTAATAACCAAATTTGTATCCAGCCTACCTAGTTGGCCTCACTACTACATTGCCATTAACTGCCTCAAACTACCCACTTTCTTATTCACTCAACTACTGTTAGCCCATAAACTCCAGAAAGTTGTCCAAGCCTGAGCATGCTTATAAATCCTTAGCAAACCCTTAGGCTCCAAAGATAAACTACTATTGAATATAACTAAAACCTAAACCACTGCTGGCAACTCACTATACTCCAGCAGCATCTGAGACAAATTCTAAATGTAAAGTCTTTCAAAATCAAAATAAAGCATCATTAGTTCAACTGGCTCTGCACATGCTCTCCAACCCAATATATCTCTACCTCTTACTGATCTATTATTTATCTCACCAGCATAGTCTCCTCCTTAAATAATATTACTACAATGTCCTTTATTTTCCTCTCAAATGCATTTACTGCTATTGCTTAACTGAAACTCTCCTAAACTACTGCAGACTAATTGCACTGTGTACTCGTACTTTAGGTGCACAAAACAGCTGCTATTTCTTTGTAAACATGCCTACACTGCAAACTGTTCTTATACCACATTTGTACTTTATATCAGATTATTTTGATTTGCACTTTCCATCACATTTTCTTTTTGTACTTCCCCAGGAATTCACTGAAAAGGGGGGGGGTCAGACATTGCTAAACAAATGTACTAAACAACCACACCTTCTAAAACTGGTGATTTGGGGAGAAATTGTGCTGGAATAGACTTAAATATTGCCATTGATTTGATTATTTCAAAGGGTTTCTAATTGGGTTTGTATAAAGTCTAATTCTGTAGGGGAGAACGCAGTTAAACTAAATAATAGGTTTAGCGTATGTGGTAAGCTGTGCTAGCCATCTTGCACCTTAACAGAAAATATTAGTATTTGTGGTAAGCTGTGCTAGCTGTCTTGCACTTTAACAGAAACTATTACCCATGAAAACATTAAACAAAACACCTACATGCTTGCGAACACCAAAAACACTAAAAATAATCACTTCAACCACCATACAAAATTAATAAAAAACATTTTTATTTGTTTTCATCATGACCACCGTCCAGTGCTTCACTAGAAACACCAGGACTCCAAAAACTATTACCTTATTTATTTGCATACAAGCACTATACATAATATAGACCAACTCTCTGCTTTTACTCCTAAACATTCATGTTATACTGTCACTGGTGTTTATGGAGAGAAAATCTCTACCGACAGTAAAATGCTAGTGACTAATGCAAACAAAACCACTTTGTTTCTACAGTCCGCCCGTCCTATATTTGATGGGGTTTTCCTTTCGTAATTATTTTAACAAATAATATTTTATTTGTACTTAGCTGATACAGTCCAGCTGGTCCTATGGGGTTTCATTTCATAATTATCTAAATAAATACAGTATTTTATTTGTTAGCTCAGCTGGTACAGTCCAGCTGGACATGCGTGTTTTCAGCGGAAGCCCGAGGAGAAAAAATCCATCCAGTAAACATTTTGATCAATTGATCACGATTCATGACAAAACCATTTTTAAAGAAAGTAATTTGGCTCCAGAGCTCAAGAACTGGACTTACCTAAAAAATTAAAAAAAAAAATCGCTTTTATCTCCCGCGCCGCGTGGTTGAAAATAAACAGGCCACTGATGCACACACATCCAGGAAGTTAAGAAAGCCAATAGATCTGCCTGCCTCTATCACATTAACCAAAGAAGGAATGAGAGGCGGGCGTGATCAGAGTTTTATACCATCGACTGGAGCATCAGCCAAGGACGTCAGTGGCACAAAGGCATCAGATTGGATGCTTTAAATAAAGCTCAAGAAGAGTAACCACTGACTGTCACTCACAGATGCAGAGGGGAGAGGGAATGGAAGAATACAGGGACCGTGCTATGTGCTGTGAATTGACGTCATGCTTTAGATTACGTGGGGGAGGGCGCAAATGCTACAGTATGGGTGGAAAAGTGGAGGAAAAAGTAAAATACATTACGAAGTGGAGAAAACAATTTCCTTAAAATTGTGCCCTTTATGAGGCTTGCCTGTACGGCGCCCTAGGCGGTTGCCTAGTTCGCCTATGTCTAAGGCCAGCCCTGATATATATATATATATGTATATATATATATATATATATATATATATATATATATATATATATGTATAGTCTATGTTATAGCATCGAACGCTTAAAAAGCCATGTAAGCAAAAGCTTATAATCTTGAAAGCTCAGAACAGCGATTTTTTTTCACCCCTACTTAAATATACCAACTCTGAGATCGCACTACAGTGCCGAAAATGGCAAAGTAACAGAAGTGGCCCAGCGAATTCTTCCCCTGGGAAAGAATTTGCTTAAAAGCCGCTATATATATATATATATATATATATATATATATATATATATATATATATATATATATATATATATATATATATGGGTCTACCTTTAAATTTCGAAATCCCAGAACCTCGAACCTCTAAATCCCGACATTCAGAAGTTTGAAGTTTTGGAATCTGAAAAGTTATCAATGGAGATCACCATATAATGCAGAATGGGAACTTTACTGTTCTCTGCACTGTAGTGTGATCTTGGAGTTGGTATATTTAAGTAGCCGGGGGGTGTAGTGGGTGCAGGGGGGACTTGCCTCCCTGCAAAAACATGATTTCTTAAGTTTTCTTCTTTTATGTGTTTTTTATATTTAATTTCGATATTCCAAAACTTCGGACTTGGGATTTTGAAATTTAAATGTAGACCCATCTATATATACATATGTATATATATATATATATATATATATATATATATATATATATATATATATATATATATATTTATTTATTTATCTATCTATATATAGATATGAGTGTTTCAGCAAACTGCAAATGCTCATAAGAGTGAATACAGACAAAGTAATAATTTTACATCAAACTGTAAAATGATCAAACATAAAAAAAATGCACACAAGCAGGGTAAGGGAACATTCCCTTATCCCGATGTGATGTGATTCAGTGCAAGAAGGCTGCTGGCACAAACTGCTGGAAGAAACTCCATTTAACTGAACTTTCGCTCACATGAGCATTCACTTTTTTACAGTAATAAAAAGCATTCGCTCATGTGATCAGTCGCCCTTGTCAACTGCAACCATATATGAATATATGTATATATATATATATATATATATATATATATATATATATATATATATACATGTATGTTGTGCTCGCATGTGAATATAATGTATATATACTTGCATTTGTTTGTGTGTGTATGCTGGAAAGCCCTGGTGGAGCCCAGTGGCTGGAAGTATAGATCGGCTGGACATGTGGGAAGAATGGTTGCCCTAGTTTCCAGGACAGACAAGTCCTCAGCTTGCCACTCTTCAGTGCCTAATCCTGCCTAAGAAATGAAGTCAGCATGGAGGGGGTAAGGCCACAGAAAAAAAATCTAGTGCATACAATAGTGTATGTGACACTGCTGGTATCAGGCTCCACTCTGCTTCTCCCAATTGCTTTCCCTTCTCATCCCACCTGTGATGATCTCTCCCTGGAGAATAATATTCAGACACCCATAGAACCCCATTATATTTCCCTTCATTACAGTGGCCCCACCTGGAAGTTAGTACTTGGCATGGAAGATGGGAGCAGTGGAAGCCAAGCTGAGCTGCAATTGGCCCAATGAGGTGTGTGTGTTTCTGTGTGTGTGTGTGTGTGTGTGTGTGTGTGTGTGTGTGTGTGTGTGTGTGTGTGTGTGTGTGTGTGTGTGGTGGTGGGGATATGCAAATAGACCAAAAAAAAAAAAAACTTAAATTGTTACCAGTATTTTATTATTATTATTTCTGAATACAACTATGTACTCCAATAGACTGATTAGTTGTAATTATGAAATAAGTGAGTTTCATGTCAAATTTTTACTTAGCTGAAATGTTGCCTTGTGACTCTGAGCACTTTGCTGGACATCTTTTTGCATTTCTGCTATAAAGTTTGATTTAGAGCATGAACTGGAGACACATATCAGAACATCACAAGTAAACGGAGTCCCCCCATCCAAGATGCCCGTCTTCTGTTTTTTTCCATCAGCCTTTTATTACATATTTTAGATAATAATGTGCTAATTATATGTTACAGTGTTCATCTATGTGTGCAATACCTCTGTTTACTACAGGCATTACCATGGCAGATAGAGATAAAGCATTCACTGCAATCTTGATGACTCAAGATCGATTAGCAACTTTGGAGAAGCTAATAAAGAGGGAAGGCACTGGCTTGCCCAACCTAAGTGGTGGTAGGCATTCCAACACACCATACCTTTGTTAGTGGAGACAGGTGTAGTAAAAAGCAACATTATGGACACAGACATACATGCTCACTGAACAATGTGTGTGCTGTGTAGCTAGGACTAGATGCGCATGCAGACATATGCATGTGTTACCAAAAAGGTGCAGTGTAGTTTGTGCAGAGTAGACTGCTAAGAATGTACATGGACTAGGCAGTAACAAATGTGCAGGGTGGGGGGGGGGGGCGCTTGATGGTTGACAGTGAAATGAAAAAAAAAATGTCTAGAAAAAGTATGCTTCTGTTTGCCACACAGGGAATACTTGGCATATGTTATTATAAATGGCAAAAGCTAGTTGACTTCTTCGAAACAGTTATCAAAGCCTTAGATGAGGGAAAGGTAGTCCATGCAGCCTACCTAGACCTCACAAAGGCCTTCGACACAATAACCCACTCTGATATCATAAATAAGCTTACCAGCTTAAATATCAACCCATATGTCACAACATGGGTTGCAAACTGACTCAGGGATAGAACTCACATGGTCAGAGTCGCGGGTGCCAGGTCCGACTCCAAACTAGTTACAAGTGGCATCCCATAGGGATCAGTCCTAGGACCCCTCTTGTTTGGTATATACTTCTCTGAGGTACAGGCAAACACGGGAGGACTGTGGCTGACCAAGTTCGCAGATGATTGCAAACTGGGAGCCATAATCGACTCTCCGGCTGACACAAGCATCCTCCAGAAGGGCCTTACGGAGACTGATACCTGCTGTCAGAACCATGGCCTCAAGCTAAATGCAAAAAAAATGCATAGTCATCCCCTTTGGGAAAAAATAAAGTGCCCACAAACTACCATATAGGAGGTAATCCACTAATTACAGAAGAAGTAATCAGAGATTTGGGAACCCATGTAGATAGTAACCTCTCCTTTAACAATCACATTGCCAAGTGGTTAGAAAAACCTTCTATATAGCCCACCTAATCACGAAAGGGTTCTCATCTAGATCAAGAGCGGTCATTGTGCCCCTCTACTCATTGCTCATCAGGCCCATAATTGAGTACAATGCCCCATTTGGGATGTACCTTACCCGACACCTGCAACAGCTGGAGAGACCTCAAAAATACCTCAACAAGAGGATCGTGGGCCTCAAACAGATGCCCTATGCAGCTCAACTAAAGAAACTCCAGCTCTACTCAGTTGCTTACCGCCTACTCAGAGGTGATCTCTACCTGACATACAAAGCCATGTCTAACACAGAATTGTTGAACATGCTCCACCTCAAGAAAACCAAATCCATTAGAGCTACACGCTCCAGGGATTTAAACCTCAGCACAACAATAAATAGGACATGCGGGAGGGATAGATTCATATCCCAAAGGCTTCCCGCGCTCTGGAATAGAATCCCAGTCCATGTTAGGTAGAGCCCCTTGCTGACCTTCTTCAAGAGAAATCTTGATAAGTGGATGGGAAATCGTAAATTTGCTCCTGGGATTACTTCTATGGCCCTGCTGGACAGAGGCTCAGGAATCTAGTCTAAAAGGGAGGCAAAAGCCAACACATTCTGGCTAGGCTTATAAATGCCCTAGGGCAGATAGCCTAGTACCTACCTATGAACCTATGAACTTCTATATCAGACAGTTTAACTGCTGCTGGACAAGGTGCCCAACTGTGATGCCACTGTAGAAAGAGAAAATATGAAGAATAGAACTAGCAGACGCACACAATTTAGTTAAACACTTCAAGAGTGAGAGGCTGATGTCCTGCTTTTACTACCTGTATGAGGGTACAGGTTAATCCCTTTGTAGGACTGACCATAGTGGAGGTCTAGGGATACTGCAGCTTGCCAAAAAGGCATCTATTGAACTTAAGTTTGCAAACTAGGTTGCATGGAAGTAAGACAGGAAGATGGGCACAATCAACCTGCCCTATCACTTTACCTGACAGAGCCACAGCAGTCAGGTAGGTAGCAGATGTAGTAAACTTATGCATGATGAGGAAGACCAAACCTGGGCAGTAAAAATAAATGGCAAGAAAAAAATATTTATTTATTTATTTATTTTTATTTTACATTTGTTGACCGGGCTAGTCTGGCTGGATACATGTCCATTTTCAGCAGAGGCCCGAGGAGAAAAGCTCCACTATATACTGGTACATTACATAAAATACATTACTATAAGATACAACTTATAAGGATTAAAGAACTAAATGAATGTAGGATATTAACAATACAGAAGCATTTTTACAGAAATGTACAGTTCTTAAATTACATAATTTTTACAGAATACGTATAATACTTAAAATACTAAATACTGAGTAGAATTCCTAATCCCATGTTATTAGGAAAAGCAGGAGTAGTAATTTTGAAAATAAAGAAAGAGGTAGCACATATAAAGGTCTATACTATATAGTATTGACAGTTATGATAATACATTTGTGCCAGGGCACCAGTTCTAAGAAACAGAATTGCACAGCAGGGAGCAAAGTGTAGGATTAAGTGAGAGGATAGATGACAGGATCGAGAGGTGTGTTGAGTAAAGAGAAGAGATGTTATAGGAAAAGTAATATCTAAGTGGATATAAGGTGAGCTACAGAGGAGGAGTGATACAAGTAGTAGAGACAGGTAGAGAAAGTAATGGAGAGAGTTGTAAAGAGAGTTGGGCACTAAAGTCAGTCAGGATTAGAGCAAGGGCATAGCCAGTTGGATTTGAAATGGTACCTTAGTTGTTTCTTGAAAAGTTTTGATGAGCCTAGGGAGGTCAGTTCTATGGGAAGTTTATTCCAGTAAGAGCCAACAACATTTGTAAACAAGGAGTTGCCAGCTTTATTGTGTGATTTGAGAGTAGTGACTAGCAGTTTGTTTGCTGAGCGGAGGGAAGTAAGATTCTTGTAGGGGGTGACAAGGTTATTAAGTATTGGTGTATTATTAGGGTAATGGAGAATTTTATAGGTGATAACTAACTGGTGGAGGAGAATTAGATTTTGAAGTTCAAGCCAGCCGAGTTTTTTGAGATTATCACAATGATGGGTACGAAATGGGGAACCTGTGGCAAATCTGGCAATGTTATGGTAGGTTGTGGCAAGTTTCTGAAGGTTTGATTTTGAAAGGTTGATAAAGGATGGGGAGGCATACAGTAATGTAGAGATGAGATGAGTTTGGGCTAGAGACACCCTGCTAGTTGGTGTAAGAAAGGGCTTAAGTCTATAGAGGGCACCTATCTTTTTATTTACAGCTTTGATGGTTAGGTCGATGTGGGAATCAAAGTTCAGTTGATCATCTATTGTAAAGCCTAGCAGTTTAGTTGAAAAATCAGGTGTAATGATAGTGCCATTATCAGAAACAATCGAGAAGGAGAAGGGGGTAGACTTAAGGGTAGGTGAGAAAAGTAATCATTTGTTTTTTTTTGGGATTGAGGAGGAGACAGATATGTTGGAACCATTTTTCTGCTGCTGTAAAGACTTTTTGGGTGGAAGAATGTAGTTCAGCTGGAGATCCAGCAGAGCAGATGAAAGCTGAATCATCTGCATACTGAATACATGTGGATGTTGAAATAAAATGAAACCCCTACTGACACCATAAGATGAGGGAAAATTATGTTTTACTGTGTTGTGGAGATCTGACTTAAGCAAAGATATGACAAGCCCGTGTTCCTGTCTGCCGGGTGATTTGCATATATTATTCGTTACTCTTTTCTTAACATTATGAGACCTGTGCAGTTTGCAGGTGCACATGGGGGGTGTTTGGAGGATCTGCTTGTGAGAAATATTACTTAATGGTAACAAGGAACTGTTTGTAGGTGGTGGGTGGGTGATGGGTTGAAACAAGAAGGTTTGCTACACTTGAGTTGCTGATGAATCCTGGGTCCCAAAATGCCCCTGAAAAAAAAAGTTTTCTTTTATTTTGGCTGTCCTTGATAAATCATATATTTAATAGCAGTACAGACTGGCAGAACAATTGTATTGATTTAGCCATTTCTGGTTTTTCAAGGTTTCTATTCTGGATTTGCTGACAAGGTTTAACACCAGTGAATCCTTCATTCGAGCTTTTGGCTAAGGCAGCTATAGAAGGCAGGATAAGAAGTGTAGGGAAGATGAAATCTGGGGTGGGGGAAGATATGTAGTTTCAAAGTATGGCTTTATTTCTAGGCACTTCCCAAGAGGACAGCAGCCTTGATTGCAAACACTGTATTAATTATCTGGTGCTTGTCTGAAATGCTGCACTGTTACCCCAGGCAGCTGTTTGAGGAACAAGCAGAGAACGATAGCCTCAACCAACAGAAACACTTCAAAAGCATTAATAAGCTGCTCTCCTGCAGTGCAACTTTGATTTTTCAGTAAACAAGGAGCCCAGTGAGTAGGCTGCAACATAGATATTAAAATCTCTTAGTGGTTTCGAAAAGCATTCCAGTAACTTATTTTCATCAGTTTTTGTAAATGCTAGAGTACAGAGCAGAAATATTTCTAATTTAAATAATCCCTCAAATACATAGACTTTTATAGTTCTACAGTCAAATCCATAATTGCTTTCCTGCATGCGGTCACACAATAACTGTGTTCCTCTGCATACAGACCCACTATAAATATTTGATGTGTATTTAGGATATTTAAGATACCCACAATAAGGTATTTCCTTTGGGACACAGATGTTAAATCATTTTATCTATACATTATGTCTCAAAGTACTTTGGGAATATATGACTTTGATGTTTATCATGGAGGATAAAGCAAACTTTCAAATGAACTCTTTATGGGAGTCATTGTGAGTTTTTTTTTATTTTTTTTTTTTATTAGATGTTTGGGTTCTCTGCATTCATGGACTTCTCCTGCTATCTAGGCATAATGATTCTATTTTTTTATAGCTTATCCTTGTGTCCCTTTCTAAATTGGTTCTACTTTCTCACATCATTGATTCCCTTCTTTCTGACTTTTTCTTTGAGGGTTGTACAGATGTTGGAAAACGGATTACTCTATATGCATGCTCACTTCCTTGATGATATATGGTTGCTGTTTCAAATGATATGTTGTATTGCTATGGGGTGTTCTGCCACAAAATATTTATGAAATAAACTGACAATATAAACAGAAATGCATTTTTGTATGGTTCTGAAAATGTAAAAAAAAAATGTAAATCTGTCCTGAATTATTTACTTCTTTATTACTGTTTATTAACTGGGGTAGGATACTGATCCACATGGACTATTTTCAGGCTTGTTCAGAGATACACAAAAGAATAAAAAACAGGTTACAGTAACACAAATGCAGGTTATGGACAGTAACACAAATGCAGGTTATGGACAGTAACACAAATGTTTCAGAATTACATTTGGTAAGTAGTATAACAATAGACAGTAGCATATGTATATATACATATATATATATATATATATATATATATATATATATATATATATATATATATATATATATATAAATATATATATATATATATATATATATAGGTCCCCTACAAAATCCTGAAAGCACAGAATCCCGACGCCCAAAATACCAAAACGAAAAGCCCGAAACCCCACATTACCGAAAAGTTGAATTCAAAATCGCGAAACTAATACATACATACATACAGCACACAAACATACACACACCCTCCCCCCATAACCAAACAAACCACCTTACACTAAAGATAAGCAGGGAGGCTTCACCCCACCTGCACCCCCAATGTGGGGGGCTGTGCCCCCACCCCCCTACTTTATTATTACAACTCCGAGATCGCACAAACATATACATAAGGCAAACTCACACCCACACATTACAGTCCCTCATACACACACCACAGTGACAACACACACTTACACACACTAAAGCCCCTCACAAACACACTTACACACACATACTTACCTGAACCGCAACATCAGAAGCACTAACTCAAAGTCCCTTAACATCGGGATTTTGAATTTCATGCTTCTGGTCTTTTGGCAATGTGGGGTTTCGGGCTTTTCGTCTCTGTATTTTGGGTGTCGGGATTCTTTGCTTTCGGGTTTTCATAGGGGACCCATATATATATATATATATATATATATATATATATATATATATATATATATATATATATATATATATATATATATATATATATATATATATATATATATATATATATATATATATGGATCTACCTTAAAAGACCGAATGTTCAGATAACCGACATGCATATAACGGGGAATAGTCCTCCCTGTGTGAAATGACATTGTGAAACTTGCTCACTCCTAACAATGAGTTTCCTCTTTTTAGGTGAATTACATAACCTGTTACCGCCCTCACCCGCAACTCATCTATACAGTTCTGTTCTGCAAGCAGAGTGGACAATAACACCAACAAGTTAGTACCCTTCCCACCTAGGAGACATTTCAGTTTCCTATGCCACGCCTCTATGGAATTTTGCGTATGTGATAGGCTCAATTCATTCAACTCACTAATGTTCCAAAACGTAATTGGAAACAATGGTGGAAACCTCATACGTGAGGACAGTCTAGTATTAAATCTTTGTTGTTTGCCATAGACATACCACTTTGAAAAGTATTTCAACGCATCCTTTCCTTCAGCTGGGAATGCCTCCTTTATAAGCTCATATGTACTTTTCACATCTGTTTCTTTCAAGAATGCTAGAGCTACTTGTGACTTAATGGCCAGTTGGAATGACTGTGTCCTGTTGAATACAGACGCCAGACCCAGTGACTGCACTTTTCGCCACAAATTCTGCCCAAAGTGGAATAGGCAGCCCTTTGAGTGTACTGCAGGCATATTGTTTTTGATGCTTTTTAAAGTGGTGATTTAGAAGTCACAGAGCACATACCGCACTGTGATGTCCAAGTTCTGGTCTTCAAATAAGTACAAAATACAATGCCACAGGTAATTGTAGCACTTGAGGAGTTTTTTTAGACATCAATGAGTAAATTAGTGGGACAGCCTTACTTTGCTCCCCGTACTTTAGGTAGCCATGTATACTGTACAGTTGCCTCATGATTTCACCTTTAGTAAAAAACGTACCATCCATTGACCAGATGAAGGTTCAGCTAAGGTCATGTAGATTCTCAACCATTCTGAACACCACAACGTAAGTATCTGTTGTTTGGTCAGACATTGCCTTACTAATGAATGTCCCATTTTGAGGGGGAAACTTAGTGAAATCAATGCTTTGTAATGCGGGGACTTTCATCCCAGCTGTTGGACCTATCTTATGCCTTACTCTACACACTTGTTGGAGTAGTGCCTTTCTGTGGGATACAGAGTGGATTGTATCTAGCGAAGTTGACGCTACCGCGTCTTGCACTACGAGACATGGGGTATCCCTGCTGTAAGTAGCCCTGGTCTTTAAGCTTCCACATACAACGTACCATTTGACTTCACCGGGATCCCCGCCATGATTATGGGCAACTGACTTTACTAAGCAATCCCTGTCTGGCATTACAACAGTGACTGCTCTGCCTTTGCAGCCTTCTATAGCCTTATATTTGCATCCCCAGTATCTCTTTGTCTTTCGCGTTCGTTCTAAGTGGTACAAGTACCCATCAATGACAAGCAGGTGTTTACCCTTTTAGGATGCTACCGTTGTATAACTACTATTTATGATTCCTGGGGCTTCCATTTCAGAGTCGGCCATAGTGTCTTCGGTGCATAGCATAATTCTATGCAACCTGTGCTGGGAATTTGAATGTTCTCTGATGAATGCAATTTGTATGTGTTAATGTATGCTGATTAGACTTTAATTAGTGGTTCATACTTGGAATTGCAGGGTCTAGCATGACTGCATTGTACTTGCTGTAGTGTTAAGCTATACCAGTGATACGTGTGACGCAGGATTAAGTACTATGTCAGCGTTCTGACTTTCGTTGTTGTGAAGTGTCGGTTTTTTGAGGTGTCGGTGTTCTGGTGCCGGTTATGTGCATGTCGGTTATCTGAATGTTCGGTCTTATGAGGTAGACCCATATATATATATATATATATATATATATATATATATATATATATATATATATATATATACCATGATTTACACAGATGCACTCACAGATGTACCTTCAAGTGAGAAAATAATTAAGCCATACTACACTCAAGAGACTAAAAACATTTTCTTCATATTCATATTGTGGCACCTACTGAGTTAAATTCCTTATTTATATGAGCTGCTTTTTAATAAAAAAATGTTCTATGATCTTTTTGTTAATCAATAGCCCAAATAAATTCAGTGTACCCGTCAGTAATGTTACCTTAGGGACGGCATGAGGTATAGCCATAGACATTAATTGATTCATCTCTGGGCATGCACAGTCATGCAGCTATTAAAGTCTATGGACGTACGTCTTGCTTTCCCTTTGTTGAGGTCACTGAGGTTAAAGTTTACTGTTTACCCTCAGTGACATGATTCCACACGAAGGATTTTCGACTGGAAACAGACTGCCTGCCTTGCTTGGATTACTTTCGAATACTTAGTAATGCTGTACAATTATATATTTTCTATTATTACTTTTTGTTTTGTTTTGTTTTGAGTTAAGACGAGTTTACATTCGCTACTTCTACTACTATTGTCTGATCTGATTAATATACAGTGATTAACTAGAAATATATGGACTGAAAATCTTCCACACAGAGAAGTTTCTTACACTGTTTTGTTTTTGGACCCACTACACTTAAGTGGGTTGTTTTGAGACTTCAGGGATACCACGGAGATTACTTGTTTTCTAATTTATTATAATCAGTCTTTTCTCATATTATTTTCAACTGCATCAAAAGCTGTTCCCTAAAATCTTGAGTATTATCTCCTACAATGCCAAAAAAACTTTCATCTTAATTAATACAGACTGTTGTTTTGAATTTCCTAACAATTACAATTTTTTTCTTAGCAATATCTGTCTATTATACAGAATTTATATGTGACTACTTAGGCCTCACAGTCTGTTAATAGTCACAGTTCCATACCTTTCAGATTATTAAGTGAAGTGAAACAAGGCTCCTCTTTTCTACAACTTTGTTATAACAGTTACCACTTTTATTGTTTCTCTTTTATTTAATGATGCACTGTACAGAAATATATTGCTATGAAAAAATTGTAATTGTTAGGAAATTCAAAACAACAAATTCTGTTCTACAAAGAAAAAGCTCCCATAGTTATTATTAATGCCCACCCCTCCAGGCATGTCTACAGGTCAGTTCCCTGTGCTTTCTCCTATTAGCCTGGTGAGCTTGGAGACAATGTAGCAACTGCCTCATGTACACTGACAACCCTCTCCTCTTACCTCCCAACACTCAGACTTGTGAGAGATGCACTTATATATCCAAATTGGAAGCCACACACGCTCCAGCCAAGACCGGAATAGCTGGTCAAGAGGAGAAGGTTAACACTTGCACCACACCACATGGGACACATAGCCCTCCAGAACACACAACAGAACTGCCTTCACATAAAAACACAAACCATACACCCACCTTCACGAAGGCTCTCAATAAAAATCTACCCAAACAGCAGAGACCTCCAAGGCAGAAACACACTCAACCACCACAACACAACCCTAATCATGAGGCACATAACTCTCCTAAGCAGTGTGCCACTCAACCAAAGCAACTAAAGCAAAACAGCATGTCCAACACACTAGTCATAGGTGACTCGATAGTGAGGCACACTGATGTCCCACTCACTAGGTTGAATAAGGAGAAAGTAACAGTCAGCTGCCTGTCAGGTGCCAGGATCCACCACATAACGCACCCATTCAGGTCCCTCAACAACAAGTACAAATATGACTCTGTCATTGTACATGTGGGTGTGAATGACCGGAGATGTACTTCCCTGGACTACATGAAAAGAGACATGGAGGAGCTCTTGGATTATGTAGCCCAGGCGGGTATAACCCTAGCCCTGAGCAGTCTTCTGCCATCACCCAGAATGATACCACAGTACAAGCAGGAAATGATTGATTTCAACAACTGGCTAAGTTTCTGGTGTAATTCTAAGGGGATCATCTGTCTGCCTCGGATGACATGATTGACAGACCTCAATGCTTTGCCAGAGATGGCCTGCATCTGTCACCTCTGGGCTTCTGAATACTGGCCAAGGCTCTTGCCACCCCTATAGTGCCTTTTTTTAGGCGGTGTTCCAAAGACCAAATCACCACTGTAACAGCTACAAACAAATGCAATCCTGATGGTCATGCTGCTCAACTCTAGAAGTCTAAATCTCAAAATGCATTTGCTAGAAGCACCCCCTTAAAATGGAGAACATTGACATTTGTGCTGTAACAGTGACCTGGTTCAAGGCAGCAGAAAGCACACCTGCACTACCAGGCTATAACTCATTCCACACCTTTCGGCCCCAAAACTTGGACCAAAGCACCAAAGACAGTATTGTTTCCATATTCATAAATGATGCGCACACCTCCAGACTGTTAGCCCAACATAACACATCAGAGATACTTCAGGTGCAGCTAACATTGGGTAAGACAGTGATTCAGGTTGTAGCCTGCTATAGGTCCCCAACCATGACCCAAGACTCACACTCTACATTCCTAAGCACCCTGGAGAATATTAAGGTCCAACCTAACACTCTCATACTGGGCGACTTCTACTACCCCTCCATTAACTGGGTAAACTACTCATGTACCACTACACTTGTCCAACATTTCCTGGAATTCATTAATTCCAATGCCCTGGACCAGCTTGTTCTTACATCCACTAGAGGTAGCAACATCCTTGACCTGGTCATTACTAACATGATAGTCAACTCCTCCCTGGTTAGATCTGACCACAAACTAATCACCTTGGAAAGCCACATCCCCCCCCCCACCAAAGGTAACCACCATGAAAAACTTCTCCAAAGCTAACTTTGGGCTCCTAAAGACAGAGGTGGCTAACTTCCTGGCACCCATGCAATTGGAGAACAGCTGCATGACAGTGGAATCAAATCCCAAGAAAACAAAACTTCTTCTCTTTTCTCCCACTCTCAAATCTTCCACACCTTTCTTCTCTATCTCCTCTAATAATGCCACCTGTATTAACCCAGACATGACCACTCGCCTATTAGGTATTACTATTGATAACCGTCTTAATTTTGATGGCCATATTGACAACACCATCAAATCAGTTAACAAAAAAATAGGTACTCTCTACAGAATTAAACCCTTTCTTACCCCAGCAGCTAGAAAAACCATTGCCCAAACCCACCTGATATCCACTCTTTTCTATGCCTCTGCCATATATACTAACTTATCAAAAAATAACATTACCAAACTCTCTTCCTGTTATAACAGTATAACTAGATTCATTACTGCTACTCCCTTCAGAACTCACCACTGTCTCAACCTCAGGCAACTTGATTGGTTAGAACGTAATAGCCACCTACTCTATCAACAACTAATTATCATTCATAAGTCCCTTTACTACCCAGATGCTACCCCTAGCCTGACAAAACTGATTACCCCTTATAAAAACCTAGCCACACTCCGCTCTACTAATAAACTACTAGTAGCCTCGACTAAATCTTACAATAAAGCTGGTGACTCATTATTTTCAAATTCTGTCGGGAAAATCTGGAACCAACTCCCTCAAGAAATAACAAACCTAGACTCCACATCCCTTTTTAAAAAACATATCAAAGAGCACCTAAAAACCCACTGGCTATATTCCTGTGCTAATCCTGACTGAAAACACTTCCCCCTTACTCCTAACTTCACTCACTCTCCCCTGACTGTTGCCTCTAAATGCCACACCTACTGATACCAGCTACTTCCTTATTTTGAATCCTCTATAAATTTTACCTATTCTTTCTTTCTTCTCCATATTATGCCATTTGGGGGCTTCCTAATCTGCTCTTTTTATTACTCTTACTTTCTATCCTGCATACCTGAAATCTCTGTTTTTAACCAGCTGTTTCATTTATTTTTGTTAATTATGGTCTTGAGTTGGCTAGTCTGTTTTTGTTTTTCTTTTTTTTCCTCTTTTAGTCTTACTCATGCTTACCATTGTACCATTCTGTATTTTTGCTTGCTATTGTCTCTTTTTTTTGATTGTTAATGGTTGCTTACTGCTTGTATTGTGGAGCTTTTCTCCCCGGGCCTCTACTGAAAACGGATATATGTCCAGCTAGACTAGCCCGGTCAACAAATGTAAAATAAAAATAAAAAATAAAACTAATGCACTGTATGAACACGTATGCAAATGCATGGATCTCGCCATACCCAATAGAACCAAGATGCTCTCTTAGGTTCATAGGTTCATAGGTTCATACTAGGCTATCTGCCCGAGGGCATTTACAAGCCTAGCCCATAGTTTTGTGGCTTACGCCACCCCTTTAGTATGGGGAACTATACCCATTATTTTGCTGTGCCTCTGTTGAGCAGTGACACTGAGGTAATCCCTGGGGTATATCTGCGATCTCCCATCCATTGGTCAAGATTTCTCTTGAACAAGGCCAGCGAGGTGCTCTGCCTCACATATACCGGGATTTTATTCCACAGCATAGGGAGTCTTTGGGTGATGAATCTATCCCTCCAGCGCGTCCTATTAATAGCCGTGTCGAGGTTTAAGTCTCCGCCCTTGTGGCTCTGATGGATCTAGATTTTTGAGGTGAAGCATATTCATCAAATCTGGGTTTGACATGGCCTTGTATGTTAGGCAAAGGTCACCTCTGAGCAAGTGGTGCGACTGAATAGAGCTGGAGTTCTTTCAGTCGGGCAGCATAGGACAGATGTTTGAGACCCTTTATCCTTTTGGTGAGGAACTTTTGTGGCCTCTCCAGCTGCTGCAAGTGTCGGGTCAGATACATTCGAATGGGGCATTGTACTCAATCATTGGTCTGATGAGTGATGAGTATAGGGAGACTATGACCTCCCTTGATCTAGATGAGAATCCCTTCATGATAAGGTGGGCAATGTAGAAGGTCTTCCTAACTACTTTAGCTACATGGGTGTCGAATGACAGACTACTATCAACCTGGGTCCCCAGGTCCCTGATAACTTCTTCTATGCTCAGTGGATTGCCACCTATTTGGTAGCTAGGGGTAACCTTGTTTTTCCCGAAGGGTATGACTATGCATTTTTTGGCATTTAACTTTAGGCCATGGCTCTGGCCCCAGTTATCCGTTTCTGTGAGACCCTTCTGAAGGATATCTGTGTCAGATGTGTTTCCTATGGCCCAGTTTGCAGTCATCTGCAAACTTTGTCAGCCATAACCCTCCTGTGTTTGCTTGTACTTCGGAAAAGTAGATGCCAAACAAGAGTGGGCCCAGGACTGAGCCCTGTGGTACACCACTTGTGACAGGCTTTGAGTCTGACATGGCGCCAGCAACTCTGACCCTGTGGGTTCTGTCACTCAGCCAGTTTGCAACCCATCTTGTGATGTATGGGTTAACATTTAAGCTGATGAGTTTTTCAATGATACCCGAGTGGGGTATTGTATCGAAGGCCTTCGCCAGATCGAGGTAGGCTGTATGTACTGCCTTTCCCTCATCAATGGCTTTGGCTTTCCAAAAGAAGGACGCCAATCTGATGGTCCCCTGCCATAAACAAACTCTACAACAGAAGGAGGAAACTGATGCGGAATAAGGTGAAGTCCCAAGACTGGAAAAACCTCCTTATGAGACTCAACAAAAAATTGAGATCCCTCATCAAATCCTCTAAAGCTAGCTATGAAAACAGAATTGCAGCAGATAGTAAAGACAACCACAAGGCCTTCTATAGTTATGTAAAAATTCTCCACGGCAATACCCAGATTTGCTCGGAGCTGTTGCACAATGGCACCTCCTATACTGAGCCAACAGATGTTGCCAATATAATGGCCGACAGATTCAGCCAACTTTACCCCTTCCAAGGACCAATCACAATAACAGTAGATTGACAGGCACCCAGTATTACTGCAGCACAGGTTAAAACAGTACTGACCAAGGCCAAGAATACAGCTTCTATGGGACCTGACAATATCCCTGGCTATGTTCTGCATGAATTGCAGAGTGAACTGGCACCTCACCTGTGTGCCCTGTTTAATCACAGCCTCAGCTCAGGCTTTGTCCCTACCAAATGGTGCACAGCTACAGTCAACCCTCTCCACAAAGGAGGAGTGACTACAGACCCTGGAAACTATTGCCCCATTAGGCTGACAATTCTGATATGCAAAGCTATGGAGCACATCATCATGGACCTAAAACAAAAAGGATATAGGGAATCTCCAACTTCTGGATCCCACACAGTTTGGTTTTCTGAAGGGTAGATCATACCTGCTCAACCTGGTCGACTTCTTTGAGTCAGTCACCAGAGCTGTGGATGAAGGCAAGGTGGTTCATACAGCCTACCTTAATCTGGCCAAGGTCTTTGATACCATTCTGCACTCAGGAATCATAGAAAAACTCATTAAGCTAGGGATCAGACCCTATATCACTAGGCAGGTTGCAAACTGGCTCACAGATAGAACCCACAGTGTGAAAGTAGCTGACTCCAAATCAGATTGCCGACCAGTCATGGGTTCAGTCCTGGGTCCTCTCCTGTTTGGTATCTACTTCTCTGAAGTCCAGGTCAACTAGAATGGACTCTGGCTGACAAAGTTCGCAGATGATTGCAAGTTGGGAGCCATAATTAACTCCCCAAGTGATGTTGACATCATGCAGAAAGACTTCACTGAGACCAATGACTGGTGTCAGAACTGTGGCCTTAAACTCAATGCCAAATAAATGTGTCTTCATCCCCTTTGGGAAAAACCCAGCTCCCATGAATTACCACATCGATGGTAGTCCACTGAACACAAAAGGCGCCATAAAAGATCTAGGAACACTGGTTGCCAGCAACCTCTCTTCTGACCACCACATTGCCACTGTGTTCAGAAAGTCCTTCTATGTGGCACATCTCATTACTAAGGGTTTTGCATCCAAGGAAGAAAGAGGTCATTGTCTCCCTCTGCTCTTCCCTCATTAGGCCAGTCATCAAGTACAATGCCCCATTTGGCATGTTCCTCACTAGACACCTGCAACAACTGGAGAGGCCGTAAAAGTACCTCACAAAGAGGATCCTAGGCCTTAAACACTTGTCCTATATGAACAGACTCAAAAAACTCCAACTATTCTGTCTCATATCACCTACTTAGAGGCAATTTCTGCTTGACTTACAAAGCCATGTCTGACCCAGCTCTGTTAGAAATGCTACATCTAAAGAAATCCCAATCCCTCCACACTACATGCTCCAGAGACCTCAACCTCATTACTACAACCAATAGAACAAACTGGAGGGACAGGTTCATAACCCAGAAACTGCCCATGCTATGGAATAGACTTCCCATACATGTCAAGTGGAGCGCCTCACTGGCCCTCTTCAAGAGAAATCTTGATGAGTGGATAGGAAATAGAAAATTCACCCTGGGGATTACTCCAGTGGCTCTACTCGACAGAGGCACTGGGAACTAAGGTCAGGTGGCACGAAGCCAGGGTAATCCTATGGACTAGGCTTGTAAAGGCTCCAGGGCCATTAGCCTAGTACACACCTATGAACCTTTTTTTATTTCAGATTAATTTAAATAAATTGATGCATCTCAGGTTAAGAAGACTAGAGTTAAATTACTACATAATATACCCCATATTGATTCTTTTTGCTTCCTATGTATACAGTGTAAGAAATCCATGGCAGATATACTTGGTTATGATCATGATGCATGTAGACAATGAATTAAGGATAAACTGGCCAGAAGTCAATCAGTCATACAAAGGCAGTTTCTGCAAGTCTAATTATGTAACAGAATTTTGCTGAAAGATACTTTCATCACTAATGGAGGTTACACATTTCACACTGCTGTGCAGCCTGGGAGTTGGTATATGGAGGGTGCAGGCCATCATCTGTAGGGTTAACCTGGCTTGAGAATATACTAGTACCTGCTTTAGAGATTCAGACTATTTTCTTCTTTTGGTACTAAAAATCTCATGCTTCTCATCCTCCATTATAGTTTGAAGTTTTCCATTTGTAAAAACTTTGGACTCCTGTAAATACATTAATAGCTGTGCTACAGTACTGTCTCTAAAGTGCCAACCTCACCTCTCCATAAGAGATCATAATCTTTATATCTCACTGTATTTATAATGTTGTCTGTCTTGCCTTAAGTCTTATTTACTCTAATGTAATATTCAAATTTAGTTTGTGCGTTATGTTCTGTCTAAAATTCTGTAATTATTTGTTAGTTGAATTTGTATACCATGCATTTTTTAAAGCTGTTCTTTTATGGATATTTGAATTGTTGTGCATTTTTAAAGCTGTTCTTTTATGGATATTTGAATTGTTGTGCATTTTTAAAGCTGTTCTTTTATGGATATTTGAATTGTTGTGCATTTTTAAAGCTGTTCTTTTATGGATATTTGAATTGTTGTGCATTTTTAAAGCTGTTCTTTTATGGATATTTGAATTGTTGTGCATTTTTAAAGCTGTTCTTTTATGGATATTTGAATTGTTGTGCTGTTTTTAAAGCTGTTCTTTTATGGATATTTGAATTGTTGTGCTGTTTTTGTCATGTTTTGCCCTGTGACCCAAGCAGTAGCTGGAAAGGGTCCTGTACCAGCCCACCTCATCCAGTTATTAAAATAAAATAAATAAATACTTTGATGTTTGACAAAAGCCACAGAGATTTAATTTCCTGGTAACTATACTCACCAAAATGTAATTTGATGAGCTGACATGAATCTAGCTGGCCAACTATTTACCATTCAGTATTTGTCTCCTAGGTTCATTTAACTTTTTTTCTAAAACATTTATGATTCAACAGTCACATCCCCCAGTGCATGTATTGGTACATGATATGATTTTCTCAAGTTTCTCTAGTGGGGTGGCTGCTAGTTTGCCCAATTTTACTGATTATAAGAGGGTACTTTTTTTATTAGTTTTAGGATGGTATTCATAGTTATTATATGGATGTGTCAAGGCTTTTTGCTCTGTCCGCTAATGAGCGCAGTTAAGCAGCGATTCATAGAGGTCACTTATGCTAATGGGCGATGACCTTGAATGAGCATAAACAAACTCATAATGAGATGTAAATGAGGAATTAGGTAACCCAGTGTATGCTACTGAATTATTTCTTATCCATTTGTGAGTCATAGTGGAATTTTCCTGTGTGTTTGCACTGTCTGCAGATACATTATATAAAGAGGAGTCTCGCCAACCCCATCTACTTTGCAATCCATGAAAATGCTGTCACTTGGGGCTATCCTTTTTATTTCCAGGTGTGAGTTGCTTGCCCTGGATGAGTCAAAACTGCTCTCACCCAGCAGTGCTCACCGGCCAAGAAGGTGGATATATCGGCAGAGGATAACTCACTATAAATTTGATAATCAGGAGATATTTGACAGGTTTAGAGTGGACAGGGTCAGGGTCTTAATGAGTATGCATGACCTTGATAGGGGTACTGAAGGAATGTGTGGACTTCCTATCCCTGTAGACAATAAGGTATATATAGCCCTCACTATGCTTGGCATGTTGACCTTCCAGAGACAGACGGGTGACACATTGGGAATCTCGATGGCTTATGTCTTGAGGGTACTGCAGCAGTTCATGAGTGTACTATCGAAACATGTGGATCAGCACAAATACTTCCTGGTGACACATCAGGACAGAACCAGGACTATGAGTGCCTTTTATGGAGTGGCACGTTTCCCTGAGGTACTCAGTGCAACAGATTGCACCCACGTCGCCCACAGAGAGAGTAGTACCACAGTAGGAAGGGTACCATTCTATCCACTGCAAGGTAGTGTGTGATGCATGGATGTGTCTCACCAATGTCTCTGGTCAGCATGTTGGCAGTGTTCACAACTGACATATCTAGCATACTAACTCACTCTATAACCTCTTCCTGAATGGTAAGATCCTGCTGCCCACAAGCCAATACATGATTCAGAAGGTTATCTGTCAGGTTAACGTTCTGTGACATCTATTAGTATGTGTGGCTTTGGAATAGATCTTATTGGACTTGTTAATGAATCACCTCCTTGAACACAGAAAGAGATTCCACCTAGAGAGCATGGCTGGGAAATGCCTGAAACTGATGGAAAAGGAAGCCCCCTCTGGAGTTTCCATTAGAAGAATAGGGGAAGGAGCATTTTGAAAACTAAATTAAGATATGAGCACCCTGAAATGACACATGTTCAGTCCTTGACTACTATTCTTTCTTCACTTTTTAATGATCTCCCTCTTCTCCCTACTCCCACATCTACTTGTAATATGTTTTTATATCACCTACTTGTAATATGTTTTTATATCACCTACTTCTAATATGTTTTATATCATCTACTTGTAATATGTTTTTATATCATCTACTTGTAATACGTTTTTATATCACCTACTTGTAATACGTTTTTATATCACCTACTTGTAATATGTTTTTATATCATCTACTTGTAATACGTTTTTATATCACCTACTTGTAATATGTTTTTATATCATCTACCTGTAATATGTTTTTATATCACCTACTTGTAATATGTTTTTATATCATCTACTTGTAATACGTTTTTATATCACCTACTTGTAATATGTTTTTATATCACCTACTTGTAATATGTTTTTATATCACCTACTTGTAATATGTTTTTATATCATCTACTTGTAATATGTTTTTATATCACCTACTTGTAATATGTTTTTATATCATCTACTTGTAATATGTTTTTATATCACCTACTTGTAATATGTTTTTATATCACCTACTTGTAATATGTTTTTATATCATCTACTTGTAATATGTTTTTATATCATCTACTTGTAATATGTTTTTATATCACCTACTTGTAATATGTTTTTATATCATCTACTTGTAATATGTTTTTATATCACCTACTTCTAATATGTTTTTATATCATCTACTTGTAATATGTTTTTATATCATCTACTTGTAATATGTTTTTATATCACGTACTTGTAATATGTTTTTATATCACCTACTTGTAATATGTTTTTATATCATCTACTTGTAATACGTTTTTATATCATCTACTTGTAATATGTTTTTATATCATCTACTTGTAATACGTTTTTATATCATCTACTTGTAATATGTTTTTATATCATCTACTTGTAATACGTTTTTATATCATCTACTTGTAATATGTTTTTATATCACCTACTTGTAATATGTTTTTATATCACCTACTTGTAATATGTTTTTATATCATCTACTTGTAATACGTTTTTATATCATCTACTTGTAATATGTTTTTATATCACCAGCACTTTTTCTTCATTACTGCAATCAATACTTACTCTTTTTTCTTTGTCTACATCTTTCTCAAAAGTATAATAATTCAGAAGCAAGCTAAAGTGTCTGCATGGGTTATTTTCAAATGTGCTTGATTATAACATATTATTAGCATGTGTGTTTTGACTAAATAGTTAACACTTTAGTTTTTGTTTGAATGGTAGGTTTGCATTCTGCATTGCTTAGGGTGGGGGGAATGAATTCCGCAATATTTTCCAGCCACTGAAAAGACTTTGAATATGCTTGTTAGATGATATCAGGGGAACTAAGGTAATTTTATGAGATTGCAAGTTTGGGTTGTGAGTTTTGGGCATCAGGGAATCTGCAAGGAGAGGCTTGATGTAATTTATGCATGAATGGCGCATGTAGTAACAGGCTCCATTTTAGCATGTTTGGAGCTTTTGATTTTTTTCAGAGTTTATAATTATAAAGAAGTAAATAAGTTAGGAATGGGATCAGTGTCCTGATCACTAGGAGTTTTTCAGAGTTTTTGCAGAACTGATGTTGTAGATTATACAGTGTATTCAATTGTGCTTAAAACCTGCACATCATTTTATCGCCATGGAAATTAAATGGAATTGTGTGGCCAATCCATATACCATGATATTTGTACTGGTAGACATATTCTAAGGAATGGCCATTAGGGATAGGAATCTGAATGACTGACTTTTTATTAACAAGCTGTTTGTGGGTGCCAAGAGACATGCATTTTGTTTTTTGTGAGCTCTGTAGTTAGATTTAGGGATGTTTGACTTCTCTGCACGACCTTTGACTTGAAGTGTAGGGTTATGTATTTTGTGTTGTGTTGCAGTTATTGCTAGGTGAGAATACTAAGCCATGTCTAAATGTTATAATATCTCTCTCTCTCTCTTTATTTATACATACATATCTATATATATATATATATATATATATATATATATATGGGTCTACTTTGTTTCGTTAAATCTCATTTCATTGAATTTCATTTCACTCTGACCACATCGCTTAAAGCACAAATAACTGAAAACTCGTGAAAAATGTGGGTGAAATGAAATTCACTGAAATGAGATTCAACGAAACAAAGTAGACCCATATATATATATATATATATATATATATATATATATATATATATATATATATATATATCTTTTGACTTTAAATCCTGGTGGTCAGTGTACTGGAAGTTCTAGAGATGAAGAGTAATAAGTCTCCTGAACCTAGTGCAGATCCCTGGGGCATTCCTGGAAATTGTGTTTTGTTGGCACTATTTCAAGTTGATATCATTTAGGTCATATTTCTGAATTACCTATATAGCACCTGGAGATGTCTCTGCAATCATCCCACTTTAAGTCTTCCTCTTTCCTACTTTATTCATCTCCCTCCACCCCCTCCTTCCCACCTCTTCCTCTCCTACATTAATTCTCTATCTTTTCTAACTTCCTGTGCTCCACTTTGACTATCAACTACTTTACTCTATTTGCCTCCTAATTTCTTACCCCCAGATAACTGACACTATCACCTTTCTTTACTTCACCCCTTCTCTCATTTCCCTTCACACTCTAAATCAAACTAACTGCTACAATGACCTCTCTAGACCTATATTAGGAACTCTCCTGCATTTTCCACTCTGTTTTTACCCACCTTCCTATTACTCACCTCCTGTTAGAATTGCCTCATTAGCCCAGGAAATATTTTATCCAGCCTATAGGGTATGTAGAGTCACTTGTGCAAGCATTTCCACATAATTATTCTAAACTTTCCTGACTTGGCTATCATCTTGGGGGCCTTAGATGATCATTTCACCTTTTATCTGTAGTTATGCACTCTGATACTTTTTGTCACACCTGTATTTGTTTACTCCTAAGCTTCCCCCAAACTGCTGTTATTGCTTTCTATGGCTTACTGATTAATATTTTATTATTTGGCTCTGATAATCTCAGCTTCTATCAATAATTAGATTAACTATAGCATTTCAAGATTGCTTTTCTTTACTTCATTGTCATATTCTTCCAAAATTATGTACAATTCTTCTATACTTTACTTAAGTCCTTATCACTTGGCTTGTAACTGTCTAAGAATTCTACCCACTCTATACCCCCATACCCCCTCAGCTCCTAATTACTCCTAGTATTATACCTCTCTCTCTCTCCTTTCAATCGTATTTTAGTCAGAGAGGTATCAATCAAAAAACACTGCTCACTTAATCCAATGATCCACAACTCAAACTTCCAGGTTGAAAACTATGTGGTATTCCTTGTATTCAATAAATTTAAGCCCAGATACCTCTGATTCTGGCCTATAGCCAATTCTTTTGAGCAGTCAGTTTCTGTGTATTTTGACTAAAACTGTCTTGTCTAAGCATCATCCACTTCCATTTTGAGTTGTCATTATTATTCTGTAAGTAATATACCTGACTAAGCTGAGCAAACCTATAATATGCTTGCAAGTATGATGCTGTCAGTCCCTTCATCCACTGGTTGTCCTCTGCCATTCCACCCCTCAGGCCCTTGTTCTCCTAAATATACCTCGCTATTGCATTCTTCAGCTGATCTTGCAAAACATTTCCATGGATCATATATAAACACCTGACCTATATACAATACTCAAAGGACTATAAATATTTTTACTGCTTGCACTATATGGTCAACATCTACTTCTATCACCTTTTATCCTTTTATCATATTAAGGATCTTGTATTTTACTTCTCCCACAATTCTGTTGATGAGTCCCTAGAATTGTTTACTATTCCCAGATATTTTAGCCTATAGCGTCACCCCAGGTTTGGTTACTCCTGTACCAAATCATTGGTGGGTATATAATTTACACAAATAGCCTTTGTATTGTCCTCGTTAGTTTTAAACTCTGGAGTGTGCTTTTGGGTTGCTTTGTAAGGAAGGTATTTGAGGGTGCTGATTATAGGGGTGTAGGAGCAGGTATTTGATTTATTCCTATATTAGTGTAGTAAGAAGCCATAAGAGTTTCTTACAGATGATAGATTGGTTTTCTATGGTGTATTTCAGATGTTCATGTTATTATAATAGTAGTTTTTTAAGTAAGGTGTTTCAGTTCCTTCTCTAGAGGTTTAGGTTCCTGTTTAAGCAGGTTACTTGGTATTTGATATGTGTAGGCCACGGTGGTGCAGCAGTTAGTGTTGTTGCCTCACAGCAAGAGGTTCTCCGGTTCAATTCTCAGCTGGAGCGTCTTCTGTGTGGAGTCTGAATGTCCTCCCCATGGTTGAGTGATGTTTAAAGACATGCAGGAAGGTGTGTGTGTGAAGGTTGGGTGTAGGGCTGGCACCTCAGCACTGTAAAAATCTACTGCCAATCATAAGCAGATCAGCTTTCTGCTATGGCAACCCCTAACTGGGAAAAGCTGAAAGACATTACTTACTTTGTATTTGATATATGTACTTACTGCATCACTATTTTTTATATGATTTTTTTTTTAAAGTTATTACAATGCATGTGAGAAGGTGGTTGCTAGGCATGAACTGTTCCTATGCAGCATCCCTGTCTGGTTGATATGGGCATCGTGAGACAGTGTAGCAACTGCCTCATGTACACAGACAACCATCTCCTGCTACCACCTAGGAACACAATTTGAGAGCTACAGTTACATTAGGAACTTAGAGTCTATGCTCTCTCCCTCACAAGCCAGTATATCTGGCAATGAGAAAGTTGTCAGCACAAACAGTACGCCTCAAACACCACCCACACCTACACAACACACTCCCATATATATGGAGGTCCTCATCAAAAACATACCCAAACAAAGGAGACCTCTAAGGCAAAAACACATGCTATCTCCACAGGCCTCCACACCACATACCATACATAGTTCCACACCTGTGTCTCACGGCAACTAAGGCTTAGTCATAAACCCAACATATTAGTCATAGGAGACTATTTTGAGACACACAGAGATGCCTCTCACCAGGATGGATAAGGAGAAAGTCAAGGTTAGTTGTCTGTCAGGGGGCCAGAATCCACCATATCACATACGCATTGAAGTTTCTCAACAACAGGTACTGTTATGATTCTGTCATAGTCCATGTTGGTGTGAATGACTTGAGATGTACCTCCCTGGACTATATGAAGAGAGACATGAGTGACCTCACTGAATATGGGTACCATACGGGTATGTCCCTAGCCTTAAGCAGCATTCTACCATCACCCAGAATAATGCCTCAGTGCAAACAGAAAATGATTCACTTTAACAATTGGCTTAGTTTCTGGCAACATTCCAGGGGGATCCAGTGCCTAACAGCCTGGGAAGATATGACTGACAGACCACAATGCTTTGCCAGAGATGGCCTGCATCTGTCTCACTTGGGCTTCGGGCTTCTGGCAAAGGCTCTTGCCTCCCCCATAGTGCCTTTTTTTAGGAAAAGTGATGAGGTTAAAACTACCAACATAAAAATTTCAACAAAATGCAAATTAAAGGTCATGCTGCTAAACACTAGGAGTCTAAACATGAAACTGCACTCTTTGCAAGCATTCTTATCCCTGGAAAATGCTGACATCTGTGCAGTTACAGAAACTTGGTTCAAAGCTGCAGAGAGCACCCATGCCTTACCTGGTTACTCATTCTGTCATACATTCAGACCCCAAACTGTGGGCAGTAAAGCCAAAGAAGGGGATGTTTCAATATATATTAAAATCATACACACCTTCAGGCTGGTCAAACAGTATGACGCACAGGAGACACTCCAGGTGCAGTTAACCATTGTCAAGACCCCTATACAAATCAATGCTAGCTACTTGCCCCCAAATTTGACACAAGATGCCCAATCTACCTATCTGGACCTCTTCGAATCTATCAAGATTCATCCCTTTACCCTGATCCTGGGTGACTTTAACTACCCAAATACAGACTGGAAGAACTACTCATGCCAGAACACAAATGCCCAGAAATTCCTCAATTTTGTCAGTGCAAATGCTTTGGAACAGCTAGTCAATACCCCCACAAGAGGTGATAATATCTTGGACTTGGTATTAACCAACATGAGTAACCACTGCAACATCCCTGCAGTATCATCCTTCATGGTAAGATCCAACCATAAAGCGGTCACTTTCAAAGTCACCATCTCCCCTGACCCCCGTCTAGCTAGGGTCAAACAAAAAAAGTCTCCAAAGCTTATTACAGCCTCCTGATGGATGGTATAAACAGCTTCACAGCTCCCTCACCCTCTCTAGGAACTGACACCAGTATCCAAAACTACACCAAAGCACTATATGAGCATTTACATAGATGCATGGAATCAGGAATACCTGACAGGACTAAATCATCCTCTGCAAGGAAGAGTAAACCTGTCTGGTGGACATCTGCAATAAATGAACTCTATAACAAAAGAAAAAAATTGTTGTCCAGAACCAGGGGGGAACACGTGCCCAACTGGAAGCAATCTCTCCTTAGCCTGAACAAGCAAATAAGAGCACTAGTGAAATCCTCCAAAGCAAACTTTAAGTCCAAATTGGCCACATCTACTAGAGGCAATCATAAGGCCTTCTTCACATATGTCCGCAATTTCAAAGGAAGCACCCAGATCTATTTAGAACTGGTGGTCAAGGACACCACATATACAAATGTTGTAGATATAGCAAACTTGCTGACTGACAGATTCAGTGAAAACTTCACCCCTTTGTTCTCCCCATCAGTAAATCAGGACATTCCCAGTACCTGCCTCCTTCCCCTTATATCTAGGGAACAGATCATCACTGCTCTCTCAAAGGTAAAAAATGCATCTTCCATGGGACCCCATAACATCCCAGGTTGCATCCTACATGAACTCAGGCAGGAACTTGCATCACCATTAGGCACCCTATTCAACCAAAGCCTGAATACTGGCTTTGTCCCAGCTGAGTGGAGGACAGCCACTGTCATCCTTTTGCACAAAGGTGGAGTGTCCACTGATCCGGGAAGTTATACACCCATCAGCCTAACTAGCCTGATCTACAAGGCTAAGGAATGGATTATCATGGACCTCATTAACAAGGACATTGGCAATCTCCAAAACACTCAATCCCACACAGTTTGGCTTCATCAAGGGGAGGTCATGTTTGTTAAATTTGTTCAACTTTGTTGAGACGGTGCACACCAGCTACCTTGACCTGGCCAAAGCCTTTGACATTATTCCTGACTTGGGCATAATAGATAAACTCTCTTAACTAGGCATCAATCTGTACGTTACTAGATGGTTAGCTAACTGGCTCACTGATAGAACCCTCCTAGTCAAAACAGGGGAAGCTACCTCAAGCAGTAGACCCGTAACGAATGACGTATCCCTGTATTTGGTCTTAGGGCCTCTGTTATTTGAGATATACTTTTCTGAGGTGCAGGCCAAAGCCAGTGGGCTATGGCTGACCAAATTTGCAGATGACTGCAAGTTGGGTGCTGTCATCAATTCTTCTAGTGATGTGGTCATCCTCCAAGAGGGTCCCATCCAAACAAATGACTGGTGCCAGAAATATGACCTCAAGCTGAATACCAGAAAATGCATCATCATCCCCTTTGGGAAGAGTGATGTCCCCACAAATTATCATATTAATAACAACATCCTAAGCACGCAATCAATTGTGAGGGATTTGGGCACCCAGGTCGATAGCAACCTGACTTTTGACCACCATATTGCTTCCATTGTATGGAAAGCCTTCTACATGGCCCACCTCATAAGTTAGGATATCTCATCCAGGGACAAGGAGGTCATAACATCCCTGTATTTTTCCCTTATAAGGCCCATTATTGAGTGCAACGGCTCATTCGGCATGTACCTTGCAAAGCACATGCAGCAGCTAGAGAGACCACAGAGGTTCCTCACCAGGCGAATCCAGGGGCTCAAAAATCTACCATAGACAGATAGGCTAAAAACCCTATCCCTCTACTCAGTTTCATACAGACTCCTCAGAGGTGACCTCTGTCTGTCATTCAAGGTGATCTCAGACCTCGTCTTAATGGGACTGCTGCATATCCGCAAGTCAAGATCCACTCGAGTAACCCGCATGCACTGCCTCAACCTGGTCTGTGACATTAATAGGACTTGTTGGCAGGACAGATTTGTGTCTCAGATACTTCCCCATCTGTGTAACAGACTCTCTCTCTCCACATCAAGCAGAGTACTGCTTTACCCCTTTTTAAGCGGAACCTGGATAACTGGATGGGAAACAGAAAATACATCCCTGGGATTCTACCCGTGTCCCTGTTGGACAGGTGCATCGGGTGCTGACTTGTCTAAACATGGGCTAAACTCTTGGCTAGGCTGATAAGAGCCTCAGGGCCAATAGTCTAGTAACTTCCTATGATCCTTTTGAACAATGTTTTGTGTTTTTAATGCTTTGTTGAACTAGCAAGTGCATGTGGTTATTTCCTTCTGAATAAGTAAATTGCACATAAAAGAACATGAGATAATAGGCTTCAGGCCTGTCTTTTCAGTGCTGTGTTGAGCAAATGGTCATTGCAGGACTCAGACCTAGAATATTTTTCAGTGAGTGATGATTTTGCCCATGAACAACACAGAAGTAACATAGACAACGTTAAGAGTATCAGGCCCATCATTTAGCTAGCCCTTCTGCCCTGCTTCAACACTGTCCTGCTGTAGACAGTTACTTTTTAGCTGTTGTCTATTCTGAGCTGCCTGCAGCAGTGTCACCTACCACCCAGCTGCATTTTACCAACATAATATTCTGCCTGGAGCTGTAATCAATGCTTTTGTTTACTTGCTTTGTAAGTGCTCTACAGCGGTGCCCCATGGGCATGCTCGTACATATATGGCCAAATGCAATATAGTTTTGCCCTTTATGGAGCTCAGATTAGATGACAGCATTAGAATATATTCATATTTAGTTACAGTTAAAAGATACATATATAGATATTATAGGTTTGATAGCAGCTTGATTTGCAATGCAGTCTTTCAGGCTGTATTCAGCTTGAATTTCTTCTTTTTGATCTTTTTCCAGCTACCTTTTGTCTGTGTTCATAACATGGATGGCATTGCATTCCCTAGTGGTTTCCTTTTTTTATCTTGCTGTCTCATCCTCAATGATGGCTTCATTTCTAATATCAGGTTTCTCCAAGTCAGGGAAAACAACTAGGGCAGTCTGTTCTGTTAGAGGGCAAATTTATACACTTTCATAAAGACGTGTGCTGCCTCTCACTGCTTGAAAGAATGACATTAACCAATATAGTAATTTGTATTTGCCATAATAAAATTTTGCTTCAGTTTCTTCTTTACTTTTCCCTTTCACAGGTTTATTCTCAGGGGTGGGGGTGCTTTGTGACTAGTTTCAGTAAGTTAGACAGACAAATTTGTTTCTGTAAGGAGTCCTCAATTTACAGCCTTGTTGCAGTTGCATTGCAGTTTCCCATCCTCTGAGTGCTGCTCTGGTCCTCCATCCTCCCTGTTGTATTAGCTGTACATCCTTTTCATGGTATATTATCAATTATTCATCTTATCTAGAGCATGACACTTGCGACCCATAATGCTTCTGGGTATGAAATAGGTCATCGGTTGCTTTTGGGGTATGGCAGAGTTCATCCATTCTTGTTGGTATACTGAACTGGCCGTCAAACCTGTATCAATATTCAGATGTCTTTCAATGAGCTGTAGGCCTTCTAGTTGCTGGATACTTCATACACTGTCCACATTTCACCTCTGTGTGCCAGCTCCTATGATAGCTTTGTACATCAGGGGCCCTTTTTTCAAGGCAATGTGACCTGGTTGTGACTTCTCAATTCTACAGTAATGTGGAATGCAGTAATGTTGCTCAGTTTGCTTGTCAATATCTGGTCACCATAAAAATCTTTCAACAAGAAGCTTCATTTTTACAGTTTTGAAGTGCCCTTTGTGCAAAGGATTGTATCTCTTTGTTGTGTAACATGGAAAGATTAACCACTCTTGTGTTCATACAACAGGGTTATTTGACATAGTGACCGCTGAACCTTCTTAGCCATACCTCTCAACTCAACTGTCCAGATTTTCACAAAATGTCCAGATTTTTGCCTCATGTTTTTGGTTTGTTCCTTATGTTGTTGTTGTTGTTGTTGTTGTGTCTTTTGGCTTATCCCGATTAGGGGTCACCACAGCGAAACTCCGGTCCGCTAATGTTTGGTACAAAATTTGTAATTATTTGTGCAATTAAATGAGGATTGATATCACTAAATAATGATAAATGTTTGAATTTCAGACTTTATATCCTTCAGAAAATGCATGCTAATGCAAAACCTTCCAGCTGCTTTCTAAGTTTATAAGAGCATTCTTTAAAAATCGCCCCCGTTTTGGCTTTTGCCCCCCATTATTTTTCACTTTGTCCAGATTTCTTGCTCTAAGAGGTTGAGAGGTATTCTAGCCAAAAATGGAGGGTGTAGGAAATCTACATCTTTTGGTGACCATTTTACATCTAATTCATTATTTCTGGAAAACGCAAGTTTATTCTCTGTTTCTACTAGAATAACATTTTTTACTAGATGGTGATGTAATACATGTCTTCTTGTACTGTCATATAAAATAAACTTAACTACCTCTCAACATTTCTGTGCAGCTTCTATCCATTAAATTCATTAGGAACAAGGAGCAGTGATCAACACTGCAAGCAAGCAAGCTGCAATCATCAGCGATACTCCCTTTTAGGGGTAAATATGGACACTAAAGAGTAGTTGTCTGTTATTAATGTGAACCTTCTATAAAGGCATTAGTTAATCTTGTTTAACCTCTGTCCCAGGATACTGGCTGTCCTATCACTTTGGACATCATTATGTTCTGCTCAGGGCTGTAGCGAGCTATTTAGGCACCCTGTGCCATTCCCCGATCTACCCTCTACCCCTCATTCACTTAAATGGAGGAGACAAAAAACGTTCCCGAGAACTATAAAAAAAAAAAAGCTCTTCATTGTAAAACTGTAGCAAAGCACTTCTTATATTTGTAGCAAGCAGTTTGCTACAGCTTATACCACACACAATCAGTCTAGACTGCTAATGCAGTATTGACTTTAATTTTCAAATGCCAGTACTGATCTATCGACCAACCAACATCTGCTGATCACATCCTCTAACACTAACACCTTACATGTAAGGAGTCTGCCCTTTTTGCCCCACCCTAGCTTTGCACCTGGTTCTGCTGTTGTCAGTAATCATAAAGCAAATGCAATAGGCCTCTCATGCCATCTGGGAATCTGCAATAAAACAGCACCCATCACATGAAATTACATGGATAGCAATGTATCAGAGGAATATATGATGGCAAGGAAAGATTAAACTGTTTAAGTACTTCATTCATTCTCCTCATCTCCTTGGTTACAGGAAGACCTATTCACAGTTATCTGTCAATTTCCTGGCAGACACATCTGGACCAAAGCATTCATTAGCTACAGTACCACGGAGAGATTTGGTAAAAACTTCTGACAGCAGTTTGCAACACTTAGGTTCAGCCTCAGATGTAACATATTCTGAGGCTTGGTTGCCTTTGGTACAGCCTTCATTTTGTCTTGCATCTTGCATAAAACATTGTTGTCAATCAAATACCCATAAGAAGAAATTTCCTCTTAGAAAAATTTACATTCATCTCTATTAACTTGGAACCATACTCCTTTAGTCGGCCTAGAATTTTTTTCCATATAAGCCTGTATAAATTATTTCCTTATATAACCACAATTATCAGTCATTTTATCATGTAAAAATAGTTTTACAGTTGTTCTGCTGCTAATAAGCTGTGTGCTCACTACACTAAGCACCAGTGAATCTTTTTTTCACATTCACTGTCACTAACACTACTACAGTAAAGTTTTGCTATCTCAATATATGTGAATCAGTCTTATAGAAGAGCATCAGAAGCACTTCTTGGTAAGGCCTGACATTTTAACTTTCCTTCTACCAACTTGCTTTTGCATCGTGCGCAGTATTTTAGGGTTGTCTAATGTGCAGTCACTCTGCACAAAATGTTTCTTTATTCAGTAACAATGATCAACTGCATTGCTATGGAAAAATTACCATGTTCTGCTTTTAGATTGTTTTCATGCAAAGTCACTTTCCATAAACTGTTATATAACTCCCTGACTAGACCCTTCTCTTATAGATTTAGAGGTACTCAATAGGCTAGTGAAATGTGAGGATCTTAAGATCTTACATTCCCATGATAAATTTTAGCCCATATATTTTGCATACAAATAAGCAGAGATAGACCAAACAAGGCTATATTGGGACGTTTACATGTTTCCCCTACCCATGAGGGACAGGGGTGCTAAACTGGAGGTGAATTTGTGGCTACACAACCATTCATCCAAACTGAATTTCAATGGAGTAAGAGAAGTACGTTGCAATATATGGAGTGGACGATAGTGCCGTTGAAGTAGTATTCTCTGTGAAAAATACCTATCCATCCAACATGCTCTATTTATTTTGCAAAAGAGATCCCTTAAGATGGTGTTTATGATGCCACTGGATTTGCAAATGTGTAATAGCTTAGACAAAATAGGGTCTCTTAGAACTCTATATACACAGCATATGTCATGTCTCAGTAGCCTACTGAAAAGAGGGACAAGGCTTTGAGACCGTTTGCTTAGTTTTTGCAAATTAGGCCTCTATTTATTTTTTTTAGTGAGAAAACATTGTGGTTGCTCCAGTTGTGATACGTGTTTCGACAGGCACATACCGAATGGGGCATTATACTCAATGACTGTCATAATGAGTGCAGAGTACAGTGGAACAAACACATCCCTGGATCTGGGCACAATATAAGTTGTGCAGCAGAAAAGGACTTCCTTACATCTGTAGATACATGGCAATAAAAGGATGGTACATTGTCGACATAGGCTCCCAGATCCCTAACCTATGGGATCAGTTTTCAGGTAGGCGTAGTCAATGCTTGTGAAATGATATGATTATACATGTATTATAACAGCACTGTACTACTTTTAGATAAATTGTTTTAAAACCCAAAGCCATTCTGTGCAAATCGTTCTATCAGTCATCGATGAGGCTCTTGTGTTGTACAAAAATCACTATATATCACCTTAGTTTCTCGCTTATACTTTTTTCCACACTTTGCCTTCACTGCTTGTTGATCCTCACTCCTCTCGTCATCAACACCTTTGTTCCCCATCACTGGTACAAGGCTCCGCCAGGGGGACCCCATTAATGCATTAATCAGGGTGGTTTGTATTTTTTTTCTGCTTTTCATTCTAACATCCCTGTGCACACTCAGCTAGCACAAGAGAAGGGGGCATGCAGTGGGCAGACCATGAAGGACATACACCTGCGCTTCTGCAAGGGATGCTTCCTTATAGCAGCATCACTCACCAACACAAAGCATCAGGATTGGTTAGCAAATGCCCACAGCACAAAGCTAGAGGTAGGGAAAAGTAATATAGACCAGTACAGTGCAGCAACAGTAATATGGGTAGCCATACTAATGTGGCCAACCTGTTCATCATACAAAAGTTGGAAATGGGATTACAACAAGCAGAGGGAAAATACAAAGAAAAGCAGTAGAAAAGCAACATGGAACTGATGATGTTTTTTTTGGATAGACTCCCTTTTCATTATTAAAGGAGAAAGGTAGATGGGAAAGATGGCTTTGGGTACAATGGAGGGAGAAGGGCAGGTAGCTGGTTCACATACATAAACATGGAACACAGACAGACACTGGTTATGTTGATACATAAGGTGAGGTGGATAGTTAATGGATACATACAGACAGAGAGTAGACATCTGGTGATGTGGAAGGCTGGGCAATGAACAAGGTATGGGCTTCTGCCATGGTTGAATGTCAGACTGGACCAAAGGGCAAAATACCCAGACAATCACACAGCTGGATGGCCAATATCATGAGCTAATTGGTCTTCCAGAACATTTATGGCGTGGGCTCACCTGTTAACTGACTCAACAAGTTACTTCAGAATGTGCTTCATGTTGTCAGTGCTGGTGTCCAGCTGCCTGTATACCTCAGAAATCACCAGCCTCTGTATCTGCTGCAGATGTTACCACAATTGGCATCCTTTGTTTGCATTAAAAATGGACCCTGCAATGCACTCCTGAAAGTCTGAAGGAGTAGGTACTAGAGAACCCCCTCAGGTTGCCTCCAGCAGATAAGCCTTCATCCCTACTCCTGAGAAGCAGATACAGAGGGCACTAATGACTAAGCAGCAGATGAAGGGGCAGGTGGAGGCAGATTTGAATGCAAATGTCCACTTCCTCTATCTGAAATGGATCTGTATATGGGAAACACAATGGGAAGAAAATGATGTTAAAAGGCACAGATGATACAAACAGCACTGCAGTTGTACACTGGAAGCTTATACAATACTTAAACACCCCACTGCTTGGGGAAGCGATCCTCAGCAG
Source organism: Protopterus annectens (assembly GCF_019279795.1). Lineage (NCBI taxonomy): Eukaryota > Metazoa > Chordata > Ceratodontiformes > Protopteridae > Protopterus > Protopterus annectens. The sequence continues at coordinate 735,565,715 of NC_056747.1, forward strand.
CAGTCAACCACATCTAATTGATACTCCTCAGCAACTGGACAAGGAGTGAAGGATTGTGTTTTTGCCCACCAACTCCCCTGCTTCCTACATTTCAGCCAGCCCACTGCTCCTGTCCATTGCCATGTATACCTGCTCCTCCTTCCACCTCCAGACGTCTCCGAGTGAACCTGGGTCAGCATGGATATTAAGGGAGTTCTTGGGGGCAGGGCTGGCAACTGCTTTTGATGCTGAGAGGGTTTATTATGACCTACCATTATTTTCCCACCCCTATCTTTGTCAACAATGCCCAAGAGCTACAAGTGTTACTCCACTATGTGGACCACACCTCTCTCCAGGGAGTGTCTTCTATGAACACCCCTTCCCCGGATGGGCATGACCATTCTTCCCTGCCAGTGTCTTAGACATCTTAATTACTAATCAAACCAAGGTCACCTGGGCTATAGATAAAGCTTTATCTCTCTATGCCTTGGAATTAGCTAACAAATAAAGTATTTTGAGACATAAGAGGACACATTTAACACAATGAAGATAAATGGACAAAATACTTAAAGTACATCTCTGGCTCCATCTCTTGAACTTTGTCTCCCATTGGTGTAGCAAGTCAAAATGGTACCACCTAAGGTCATTGTTTTGATCCTTGCATTGTTCCTCTGCATGGATGATGCCCATAGCATCAGACAGCATGCATACAAGGTCAAACCAGGCAGCAGCCTTTTTTAAAGGTGTCATCATATTTCCCCAGAAGGTACTGCTTGAAATCTCTGCAGGAAGAATAGGAAAATCCTTCTCTCCCAGGCACTCCATGCTGGAGTACTGCAGTTCACATTAGATGAAGCAGCCATGACTACTCATTTTGGCCACTCAAGGAGCAATATTGTAGACTCATATGCATGGATGCACATTTTGGAACCATGTGTTATGCAATGCAGCCTGTTGGAAGAGTAAAGCTATCTCAAGCCTTGTGCTAAACAGTAGGTGTATAATAGATAGTGCAGTGCACAGAATAAGCAGTTCAGAGATATCAGTGCCATCTGGCCTGATCAGCATTCTCGCAACACTGATTGGCCTACATTAATCAGATATAAAGTGCTGTCACTATCTTACACAGGAATGCTTTCAAACATGGGAACAGATTTTATTGTGATTGTTGCAAAAGTGCTGCAGACAAGGACCATTAGACGAAGAAGGAGAGCTAGGATGGGAATGTAGCTGTTTCATCTCTGCAATGCCTGTGTGCCTGTCAGGGAGAGGAAGGGTCAGTTTGCAGTTGGTTCCTTAAATGAGACATATGCAAGGGTGGGCCACATATGGGTATGTGGATCTATATTAGAACACCGAACAAGCTCCATGGCAGATCATACAGAAAGTAACAATATCATTAAATTATTTCACAGAATTACACAATTTCACAAAGTTTACAGACTCTGATCTAACAGGTATAAAATCATTTGTTCTTTAAAATAACATAAATATATAGACTGAGATAATTAAGACATAGTACTCAAATTATAGGGAAGGAGCTAGTCAGGATTAGAACAAAGACATAGCCAGTGTGTTTTAAAGTATTGCCTGAGACTTTTCTTGAATTGTGGTAGGGAGGTTTCGAGAGTAAGATCTGCAGGAAGTGAGTTTCAAGTTTTGCTAACGGAGTTGGCAGAGAGTCCCCAGCAGAGTTATTGGTTGCAAATGTTTGAACCAGCAGTCTGTTAGATGAGCGAAGAGGCCTAAGGTTACTGTAGGGGCTGGTGATGTTTTTAAGTTCAGGCGTGTTGTCAGGATGGTTGAGAATTTTATGGGTCACAATGAGCTGGTTGTACCTGAGAAGGCTAGGCAATTTTAGCCATCCTAGGAGATTTAGATTATGACAGTGGTGTGCCCTGTATGCCGTACCCATTACAAACCTAGCAATGCAGTTATAACAGCTAGAGAGTTTGCTAAGAGCGGATTTGTTTGAGGTGGAGATTTCAGGGGAGGCATAGAGAAGAGTGGAGAGTAGATGTGAACGGGCAATAGCAGTCCTAGCAATTGGAGTAAGGAAAGGTATAATCTTATAAAGGGGGCCCAATTTTTTTATTAATGGTTTTGATAGTTTGATTGACATGCAAGTCAAATTTGAGGTTATTGTCTACTGTAATGCCTAAGAGTTTTGGTTTGCGCATCTGGGGAGATTATGGTATAGTGAGCATATATGCTTTTATATATATATATATATATATATATATATATATATATATATATATATATATATATATGTGTGTATATATATATATATATATATATATATATATATATATATATATATATATATATATATATATATATATATATATATATATATATATATATATATATAGGTGGCCACGGTGGTGCAGCGGTTAGCCTTGCTGCCTCACAGCAAGAGGTTCTCCAGTTCAATCCTCAGCTAGGGTGCCTTCTGTGCGGAGTCTGCATGTTCTCCCTGTGGTCGTGTGGGTTTCCTCCGGGTGCTCCAGTTTCCTCCCACATCCCAAAGACATGCTGTAGGTGGATTGGACACTCTAAATTGGCCCTAGGTGTGAATGCGTGCGTGTGTGTTCCTTCTGTGGAAGGTTGGGCACCAGGCTGGCAACTCGACACTGTAAAACTCCACTGCCAATCATGAGCAGACAGGTGATCCGTTGTGGCGACCCCTAACTGGGAAAAAGCCGAAAGAAGGATGTTAGAACACCGAACATTTAAAATGTCGAGTGTTCTAATATCGACCCATTTTCAGCAGACGCTGAAAATATCAAAGAAACAGAAAACCAAATTTTTTCTTAGGGAAAGAATTCGGTTGTCCGTTTCTGTTGCTTCTGTATTTTCAGCACTCTGGTGGAAAGTTATGGGTCGGGTTCAGGTAAGTGTGCGATTGAGTGTGGGTTAGGTATGTGTGCAATTGTGTGGACATAAGGGTTAGGGCGGGTTAGGTGAGTTAGGGTTAGGGCGTTGGTGAGTGTGTGATAGTGACGGACCTTAGGGTTAGGGTTTGGGTTAAGGTCAGTGGATAGTTAGTGGTGTGTGTATAGTTTAGTGTAGGGTTAGGTGTAAGAGTTTAGGTGTATGTGTGTGGATTGCTGTTTGTTTGGTGTACTTGTGTTGTGTGTATGTGTTTTGGAACAGCGACGAGTTTAAGTGTATGTGTGTAGATTGCTGTTTGTTTGGTGTGCTTGTGTTGTGTGTATGTGTTTTGGAACAGCGAATTTTTTCCCTAGGAAAAAATTCGCTTTTCTGAATGTTCAATGTTTAGTATTTTCAATTGGTAGGGTTTAATATTAGAACATTCGACATTTTGAATGTTCGGTGTTCTAATATAGACCTGGGTATTTCAGGTTAGATATAGCACATACAGTGACAGAAGCAAAGCATACACACATGCAAAGCTTTGTAGGTATAGAAGCACCCAAATGCCACATGTAAGGCCATGACATAGTCATACAGTGCACTTGTGTATGTCTTTGGGGGATGCAGTGGCCGTAGGATATTGCATGGGATATTATGGATTATCACGATCTTGCATACCTGGAAGGTTACATTACCAAGCACAGGGGTCAAAATTGTAACTGCAAATGATATCCAGGTGGAGGAAGTAGGGAAAGGTTGTGGACAGTAACGTGCAGGGTGTAGGCAAGCACATACACCCACTAAATTATGTGTATTTTAACAGGTGCATAGGCACTAGCATGTCCACCTGGGAAGCCAATGTCTGTAGAAGTTCACACTCTAGGAGAATGATGTGCCACTGCTGGACATCTGCATGCATGGTACTACTGGCCAAAGGCGGTGCAGAGCAGAGAGGTCAGGGGCCAGAGATAGCAGGGCACGGTGTGGGATATGAATGCTGTAGGAGGTAATAATGGGTACAAAGGAGAGTTACAGATATGATCTCCCATGCAAAGCAGAAAGCTTGGGACATCATAGTGGAAAGGACTGCAGCAAGAAGTAGAGCACCAGCCATGGTGAATAATGAAAAATGAGTAGTTTTTGGTGTTATTCTCTGGACAGGAGGACCAGCCCCCTCACATCAGGTGGTGACTTAGATTTGAATGTAGGCCAGGCATCTTTTATCTGTGCGTCAGTAGGTGAAGCCCCAGTTTAGTACTGACCATAATACTAACGGAAATAATATGACTGTTGATAATGTGCACCTCTGCCCTCTAGGAAAGGCACCTCTGGTCTACAACTGCAGTGGTCTGCCCAACAAGATATGTGTTCCAAATTATTGTAAGGCACTGTTTACCTTGTGCCCCACCATGCAAGAATAGGAGAACAGTGGAGTCAGATATCTCTGGGCTAACACTGGTGTCATATTTTTCATGCATTTCCAGATTCCACTGATGGAGGGTCCAGCATACTGGGACAGCAGAGTGCTGACATCAGCAGGGCTACTGTAGCTGGTGATGATGGTGACTTCTAGGTAGTATGGCCTGATGCTGGAATGACAATCTGTGACACTTTAGATGATGGGAACACACACATCCACAGTGTTCACTGTTTAGGTTGTTTCAGAGTTAATGGCCTCACCTGAATTTGACATAAGCCCCACAGGTGAGAATCCCACATAGTCTTCTCCTGTATTCCATGAAACGTAGCATCTGATATGTGCAGAAACTGACATAAGCATATCCACCATAGATGAGAGACACAGGAGAGTCTGACACTACTATGACACTTATATTATCCCAAATATGCATGCTGTATTTACACTCAATCAACAGATGAGCAGCTACACACACCCTACTGTGGAGCTGGCAGATGTGCTGAGCATAAGTGTGGAATAAGCTAACGACCCAAAAGCACTGTTTTGAGGAGAAGCAAAGCACCGGACAGCTGTAGGTACAAGTCCAAGTTTTATTAAAAGAACCACACACAAAATGTTTACGTTTACGTTTTGTGTGTGGTTCTTTTAATAAAACTTGGACTTGTACCTACAGCTGTCCGGTGCTTTGCTTCTCCTCAAAACAGTGCTTTTGGGTCGTTTACTTGTTGGTTGGTTTGCACTGTTCTTCTGGACTTTGGTTATGTGGAATAAGCTAACTACACAGTGACCTGGAGTATCCACACAGTAAGATGCTAGTGCTGCTGAGTAGTGAACGTTGCTTCAATAAGTACATCCATTAGACGCATTATGACTGCCATCCAATGTGACTCCATTGGCCATAGGGTCTGTGGCTGTCAGAGTGTCTGGACATGAGGTGGCTGTGCATGGGGTTCTCCATGTCTTAGGGCACAGACTGCTGCAGATGTACCATTATTTTTACATACAGTCTCTCTGCTTGCTGTCCTTGTTCATGGTTGAAGATATTCATCTTTCTCTACCCATGGGAAGCCTTCTCATGGTACTCAGGCAAGGTCCTATAATTCAACCTCATCCCTACCAAGGGATAACCATACAACAACCACCCAGACTAGGATATTATGTCATTCACTCTCCATGATCCTACTCCACTTTGCAGTGTTGCAGTTAACCATCATTGTGTCCCCTCCTCCTGTGCCAGTGATGATGACTGTGACCGGCCTAAGCTGTGGGGGATATGTTGATGTCTGATGCACAGTGTGACCTGACCGTTAACTGTTCTGCACAGTCTGAGTGGTACAGCATGCATCATATTATTCTATGTTGCCTGTGTCATGGCCTGCAGTTGTGGACCAGAAGATGGCAATTTGCCATTGTTGCAATGTATTGTATCTGTTAGTGCCTTGGCTATGTCTTCATATTCTCCTGTATATCCTCCCTGTCCAGCTACTGCTGCTGCAACACTTACAGTATGTTCTTCCATGTTGTTGTCCAGCTGCACTGCCTGGTTGCACAGGACCATGTAATGCACATGTTCACACCATATTGCAATTCTCCATTGGAAGTGTCTAAATAGTGTAATCTACCTTGCAGAAGTCCAAAGCCTTTCCACACTGTTTCATGTTTTGGCATGGGCAATGTTGTAGGACATTTCTGCTATTGTCTGTAGGTTGTGAATAGCGTAATCAGACATTGCTCAAGTATGTATCCAGAATCAATTGCAACACACGAGACACAACATTATATGTGGCCCACTCCCACCATGCATGCCACCTTTATGTATAAGTTATTCTTTCTGATATGTGTGTGTTTGTGTGTGTGTTTGTGTGCGCACATGTGTGTGTGTGTGTGTGTGTGTGTGTGTGTGTGTGTGTGTGTGTGTGTGTGTGTGTGTGTGTGTGTGTGTGTGTGTGTGTGTGTGTGTGTGTGTGTGTGTGTGTGTGTGTGTGTGTGTGTGTGTGTGTGTGTGTGTGCCTCTTAACAAGATGACCCTGTGAGAACTCTCCTCACAGGAACCATTGGTAAAGGTTGGATGTGTACCAAATGTGTGAATCATTGGAACAGCCTGGGTGGCACACAAACATATTATAGATAATGTACTGGGCTTTACAGACCACTTAGCAGTTCAGGGAGTGGTAACCATTCTTGCTTATGTATCTCTGTCCTATTGGGTTGGGTAGGGGGCTTAATTTCTATCTATGACACCTGGAACCTCATGGAAGCATACAGTCTTGTAAAATGCACTCATGATGTTAATTCTCTCTTCTGGTGTTCTTGGGAACCAGATAAGCTTCTCTACATGTTGTAGAATATAGATGAGGAATTAGTTAAAAACTCATGAGGTAAAGGCCTGCAATATACTTAATGTGTCCCACAAAGGTCACTGGAAAATATCTGTTGCTATGATGGTCCATACTACACATACTGTTGTAGCTACAGGAATGAGTATGCCATGCATACCCCACAATTCCATAAGTGGGTGACACAGTTTGATTAGGACCCACAGTGTATACCTAACACAATCAATTATCTGTTGACCAGCCAGAGATTGACATGTGAGCCACTGTCTGTACTGTGTTCTTTGGCCCAGGCAGCAGCAGGGGCTCTAATGAGAACTACCAACACAAGTGATATGTCATGTCTAACATGGCTCCTGTCATATACTCTATAAAGTCAGCTGTTCAGACTTGTTGAGCATGGCCTCCCAGTCATGTTATAGGGTCATAGGTTCATAGATTACTGCTAGGCTAACTGCCCTTGTGGGCCATTTTAAATCTAGCCAATTATCCCATGTAAGAATCGTACCCTGCACCTTATATCTGTAAGGTAAACACCTTAACCATTATACCAACCTCCCAGCTCCAAATTACTTTGACACTTAGCTGCCTGCATTAGCATATTCTGTGTTGTTTATTTACACCGGGTTTCTCATTTACATGTCATTATGCACACACCTGCATGAGCTGCATATCTCACAGTTTCAACCATTACCCTTTCACAAAACTAGTAAATTGGAATTGCTCACACCCTGCATGTCTACTACCTGTGCAATTTTGTGTTGTGTATTGTACAACCCCTCTATGATTCCTGGTCAATATCTAGCAATGATACCCATAACTCCTTCCAGGTTTGAGTGGTTTAATAAATCAGTCACTAATTAGAAAATGAAAAGCTAGCAAAAATTTCTTAGCCACATTTGCATTGTTTTCATTATAAGCATTTGAATGTTTTATGTAAATACATTCATTAAATAAAAATAGCAAACTTGGTTAAAGAGATATCGTGAAAGAGGAACTTAACTTAATAGAAATAACTATAGCTGATGGAATACAAATTTCTGACTGCTTATAAAATATTGCCCCTGTATATTAAGTGTTATAAAAATGCATTTCTGTTTTATGACTAAGTTAAGCCTACTAGGCATGGCTTATTTTAGGTGACCTGAGGTGGTATTTATATTCATTAAAGGTAATATAATTTGATCAGGATGCTGGGGAATCTCTCTGCTCTTCTCAGTAAGTGCCATTAGATCTTTTACATCAACCTGAGCTACCACCAACTCAGGCAGATGAGAACTTGGTTTAACATCTTATCAGTATTTGCTGTGAAATTAGAACCAATATCCTCCTGGAATTCTCTACTGACTGATTTATGGGCAGAAGCTTCTGGGCTGAAAGTTACAGTTTCTGGTACCCAGAAGGACTGTAGTGAGCATTACTGTTACTCCAGAGCTCATCATTAATAGCATAAGCGTAGTCGGGTGCAATAAATAATCTAGCACTATATATAACTGAAGAAAGCAGACATACTCTGTGATAACTGTTTGATAAAACTAATCTATTTGTGAACGCAAAGTACAGATGCTTTTGTAGGCTTTTGTAGGCTTGTGCTTCATTTACAGACAACACATATTTTGCAAAGAAGTTGAGACTGGAGTGGACCATTTGGTTGAGGTGTGGTGGTTACTGAGGAAAGGTAGAAAGATGGTTCAGGTTGCTGTGTAAGACAGGCCTGGAAGGCATATGTGTTACCAGCCTTGTGAGCAAAAATCCATGACTATTGGGTGTGGGTATCATCCACCTGCAGTCTGACAGGTGCTGAAGTATAAGGTGATAATCCATATCTCTCAAATGCATGCAATAAGTCATGCTGAAACAGCTGATATTTTGCATATTATATGTGACTGTATCAAAACAAAACTATTATGGAGCACTTTACAATAGAATCTCAAAAAAATGACATTAAAATTTGATTAAATATGAAAATTTGTTATATTACAAACCTTTACAGAGAAATTGGATACAAATTTTGAGTCTATACCTTCCTCTTTATACCCATTAAATTATGAGTTACACTCAACTGGATTAACTAGAGTATGACTTAGAACCTTTTGTTAAAACAGAATAAAATATGTGAGAGCATATACACTATTCCATAACAATATAAAATGCTGGAAAGTAATTTATCAAACCAAGGTAAGTACAAATATGACTCAGTCATTGTCCATGCTGGTGTGAATGACCTGAGACGTACCTCCCTGGACTACATGAAAAGAGAGATAAAGGAGCTCTCTGAGCATGTAGCCCAGGCCGGTATGACCCTGACCTTGAGTAGCATCTTACCCTCACCAAGAATGATGCCACAATATGAAGACAAGATGATCAATTTCAACAATTGGCTTAAGTACTGGTGTCATTCAAAGGGGATCCAATGCCTGTCAGCTTGGGATGATATGCTCGACAAGCCACGATGCTTCGTTAGGGACGGCTTGCACCTGTCACCCCTGGGCTTTCGGATATTGGCAAAGGCTCTTGCTACCCCCATATTGCCTTTTTTAGGCAAGGCTCAAAAGACAAACTCACCTCCATAGGTATCACAAGGGATAAGAAACTAAGAGTAATGCTACTCAATGCCAGAAGTCTAAACCTCAAGATGCACACACTCGAAACTCTCCTTAGCATGGAGAACATCGATATCTGTGCAGTAACAGAAACCTGGTTCAGGGCTCCTGAGAGCACCCCAGCACTACCAGGTTATACCTCATACCATGCTTTTCGGCCCCAAAACTTGGACCGAACCACAAAAGGAGGGGAGTATCGATATTCATCAAAGATACCCACACCTCCAGGTTGGTGGCAAAGCACGAAGCATCAGAGACTATCCATGTGCAACTAGCAGTGGGTAAAACTGCCTTCCAGTTTATAGCCTGCTACAGACCACCCTCCCAAACCCAGGAACCCCACTCGGCCTTCCTGAGAACACTGGAAAATATGAAGGTCTCTCCAAACACCATTATATTGGGCGACTTCAACTACCCAAACATAGACTGGGAGTATTACTCTAGCTCCAACACCCTAGCCCAAAGGTTCCTAGAATTTATAAACTCAAATGCTATGGAACAACTTGTTACCACTCCCACAAGAGGGGAAAACATATTGGACCTGATCATCACCAACATGGGGACTCTATGCTCCAGACCAGAAGTGTATCCCTCACTGGTAAGATCAGACCATAAACTAATCTCACTGGATATTCACATCCCGACCCCACCCCCTGCCCAGAAAACCACAGTGAAAAACTTCTCTAAAGCAAATTTCACACTCCTCAAAACTGAGGTGGAATCCTTCAAAGCCCCCAGGCCTGTAGAAAATACGGCCCAGACCGCAGAATTCTTTATAAACGCATTCTATGAACACCTTCAGGAATGCATGGATCATGCGATCCCAAATAAAACCAAGACCCAATCCTCCAAAGGCAGACGTCCTGTCTGGTGGACCCCAGCCATAAACAAACTATACAATAGAAGGAGGAAGCTACTAAATGATAGAGCAAAATCCCAAAAAGGGAAGGCATCACTGATCAGTATTAGCACTACGGGCACACATAAAATTGTCTAAGGCCAGCTTCGAGAGAAAAATTGCACAGGACACTAAGGATAATCACAAGGCTTTCTTTAGTTATGTTAGGAACCTGGGTGGTAATTCCCAGATATGCTCAGAATTAGACCAAAATGACAAAAAATACACCGAACCCACAGACATTGCCAACATCCTAGCTGACAGGTTCAGCGCAAACCTCTCCCCACCAAAAGGGCAAATATCTATCCAGGCAGAGTGCTGCCCCCCTGACATCTCAGATGCTCAGGTAAGAGCCGCCCTCTCCAAAGCAAAAAACACAGCATTAATGGGACCAGATGGTGTCCCGGGCTGCGTCCTACATAAACTCCAAGAAGAGCTAAACCCAAACATAAAACTACTGTTCAGTCTCAGTCTTACTACAGGATATGTGCCCAAAGAGTGGCGTACAGCAACAGTGGTCCCTCTCCATAAAGGTGGTGCCTCAATGGATCCTGGAAACTATCGCCCCATAAGCCTGACTAGCTTGGTCTGCAAAGCTATGGAAAGGATCATCATGGACCTCATAAATAAAGATATTGGGGACCTACAAACAGTGGATCCTACCCAGTTTGGCTTTGTTAAGGGCAGATCCTGCCTCTTAAACCTGGTTGATTTCTTTGAAACAGTCACCAAGGCCATTGACGAGGGGAAGGTGGTCCACACAGCCTACCTGGACCTCGCAAAAGCTTTCGATACAATACCCCACTCGGGCATTATAGATAAGCTCACCAGCTTAAATATAAACCCCTATGTCACTAGATGGATTGCAAACTGGCTCAAGGACAGAACCCACATGGTTAGAATTGCTGGAGCCATGTAAGACTCCAAACCAGTTACAAGTGGTGTCCCACAAGGCTCAGTCCTGGGACCTCTCTTGTTCGGTATATATTTCTCGGAGGTACAGGCCAACACAGAAGGACTGTGGCTGACCAAGTTCGCAGATGACTGCAAACTGGGTGCCATAATCGACTCTCCAGCCGACACAAGCATCCTCCAAAAGGGCCTCATAGAAACAGACAACTGGTGCCAGAGCCATGGCCTCAAGCTAAATGCCAAAAGTGTATAGTCATCCCTTTGGCAAAACAAAGTGCCCACAAATTACCACATAGGTGGTAATCCATTAAGTACAGAAGAAGTAATTAGGGACCTGGGGACCCAAGTTGATAGCAATCTCTCATTTGACAACCACGTGGCCAAAGTGGTTAGAAAAACATTTTATATAGCCCACCTAATCATGAAGGGATTCACATCTAGATCAGGGGAGGTCATCGTGCCTCTTTACTCATCCCTCATCAGGCCCATAATTGAGTACAATGCCCCTTTTGGGATGTACCTTACCAGACACCTGCAGCAACTGGAAAGACCCCAAAAGTACCTCACCAAGAGGATCAAAGGGCTCAAACAGATGCCATATGCTGCCCGGTTAAAGAAACTCCAGCTCTACTCAGTGGCATACCGCCTGTTCAGAGGTGATCTGTGCCTGACATATAAAGCCATGTCCAACCCAGAATTAATGGACATGCTGGAGGGACAGATTCATAACCCAGAGGCTCCCTTCACTCTGGAATAAAATCCCAGTCCAGGTTAGGCAGAGTCCCTCATTGACTCTCTTCAAGAGGAATCTCGATGAGTGGATGGGAGATCATAGGTTTACCCCGGGTATCACTTCTGTGTCACTGTTAGACAGAGGCACAGTATACTAACCTCGAAAAAGGGCATAGCAAAATAAATTTAAAATGGGTGGCGAAAGCCAAACACATTCTGGCTAGGCTTATAAATGCCCTAGGCAGATAGCCTAGTATGAACCTATGAACATATGAACCTATAAATAGTAACCTGGCAGTTAGCTCAAAGGATTAATGCACTCAGCTTCCATTTGCCTGTATGATTCTGAACAACTAATGTAACCAGAAAGAGCTCTGAGACAGTTTGGAAAGTGAGATAAGGTCTCGTGGACCAAATGCCTATGAAACCAATTCTGCTTTTTGTAATTAATAAATTAGTTTTTAAAAGACACACCGACCCCATGCAGAAAACAGGGAAAAGGGGGCTGCTGCTGCTGATGATGATGATTTTTACCAAACTTAACCACTTCGATTATATAAGCGGTTTCATCTATTAAGATCAGTTCCTACACAATCAGTAAAATTATACGTTTGTTACAAATTTGATAAAACAAATAACAATTATGGATGTTTGGAATAATTACTGTTTCTATTTCATCTTCTTCATTTCCTTGCATTAATTAGATATAACATTGCCAAAGTATTATTTAATTATTTGCATGGTTTTATAAAGGTTCCTAAGCTTCTAAAATATAGCCATTACATTTTCAGTTGTATGTATTGCATATAGTCTGGAAAACTGATTTTGTGCATTTCAAAACATGTTAAAAGTTCTCATTTATGTTTCTTTTTTTTAATATTGTTTTGAAATCTTATTTTCAGTAAAAACAGTTTTGACAACAACATTTGCCCGACACTGGGTAAAGGGATTGTACAGAGTAACTATGGAAGGTGTGTCTGACACACAAACCAAATACCTACTTAATATGCCACTGAAGACAAGCACACTGAAAAAGACATGGAAACACAGACTTGACTTGCAATACAGAAAGGATTACTATTAAACTTAGGGATTTGTACAACATTCCTTTTTATGGATTTGGAGATGGGGAAAAGTAAGGGAATGGAACGGTAAAAGTAATGAGCGCTACCCTTAGCACTAGTTGAGACTTACTGGCCAGGTAAAAGGTATAGGTGGTTCTAAGACAATGTGTAACACGTTTCCTTAGCAACGTGTAGCAATCTCCCAAATATTATAGTTGCTTTCAGGCATTTTTTATGATTCAGGTTGTCAGTCTTAAAAGTTCTCCTAGCCATACCTCTCAAGTGAACCTTATTAAGAGGAACACACCTCATTTGGGGTCTTAAAAAGTTCATGTTCCTCAAAGATCCACATTGAAAGGGTCTATCACACATTCAGTTTAAAATTTTTTTTTAACTGATATCCATGTTAAATGGAAACAAATCACATTAATTATTTTAAAGATCTTTTTTATAAGTAAAACCAGGATATTTTGACCATCCTATGACCTTCCTAGTTGAAGTTGTTAGTAAGCCATGTTCCACATTTTGCCCATTTGTTCTACATTTTGCCCATTTGTTCCACATTATGAGAGTTAGTGTTCCCTCATTTTGGAGATGGATGGTTGAGAGCTATGCTCCTAGCTGTCATCTTGCAATCCTTTACTGCAGGTCACAACACTAAACAAAAGTGGGAAAGGTGATTCTTATTGGGAAGGGACATGACCAGTATCTGGAATGCAGTAATATACTCTGCCAAGTGCCATTTTGTTGATCTGATTTGCATGGTTTATACGACATTTGTCTGAATAACTGGTAAAAAAGGACTGACAAATAATATGGCCTACAGCATCATCTATAATGTGAGAATCGACTACAGAAGGGCTCTAAGTGTGACATTTCACAAAGAGAACCTATAATAATAATGTGTCAAAATATACATTTGCATGTTGACCTGTCAAATTAACTTTCACAAAAAGGAGATAAATACAGAGTTTATAATGTGGTAGTGTTTTTACAATGATGCAAAAGAGATTTCACCCTTTCATAGCCACTGAACAGCATTAAATAAACTGTGCACGGTCAGTCTTATGAACTGGAATGCTACCTTCACTTCATGCTTTGTAATTATCAATGCCTATCTGCTGCTGGATTCTGTCCAAAAACAACAATAATGTTTGAGAAAGCTCTGTTTTTCTTTCAGTCGAGAAGTGAATAGAAATCTAGTATGTCCTTTTCATTTCACAGCTGTGAGAAAGATATGGGCTCCACTTACATGTGCAGATGCATAAGAAGTCCATCAAGTGGAAACAGCAAGAGATTAGCTGAAGACAAAGGCCTGCAGCTCAAGGAATGCACTGTTTATCCAAACATGACACTATCAGTACCATCCCAACAGACACTGTTTAGCAAAAACATAGAGCAGAGAATAATCTATCGGCTGGAGATAGGAGCATACTACTCAACTGTCCCCGATTTTGCAGAACATCCTTGATTTTGCCTCATATTTTTGCTATGTCCCTCATATATATATATATATATATATATATATATATATATATATATATATATATATATATATATATTTTTTTTTTGATTTTCTGGTAAATCACTGAGGATTACAGTTAATCAATAATGCTAGACATTAAAGTTTCATATTTCTCATTGTTCAGAAAATGAACACTGTTGCAAATTGAGCTGTTGTTCTATTATCTTTTTAAGTTGAGTAGTATTTAAAAAAATGGCCTTAATTTTGGGCCTTCATTTCCGCATGCTTATGTTTGGCCTTTTCCTGAATTCTTGGACAAAGAAGTTGGGAAGCATAGCCAGGAGCCAAATCTTACAGCATGTCTAAAGTACTGAAGGAACCAGAATCACTGAACAAAGCCATTCAAACCCAGTCTGCCTAAAACATGCTTTCTGCTGGTGTGTAAGCATGCCTTGTTGTGTGACACCCTCTTATGTCAGGTTTCAGAAGTTGTGTCAGATATTTGGTCCCGAAAATGGGCAGGCACATAAAGTAATGCAAAAAGCTACTAGATACAAGAAGGAGTGGAGGAGGACTACAGAGATGCACTTATCACTGTTACAGGATATAAGATCAGCCTTAAATTTAATGTGCTTCAGAGGAAAAACTGCTGCTTGAAAGATGGAAGTTTTTTTTCATTTGAAGGGCGTGATGGGCAAATATATAAGCTGTCAGTGAAAGGAAGTAGTTATGCATTGAGTTAATCTTTATATTGTGCTACTGCCACTGGTAGTAACTTTCCTTATTCCGACCCATTCTTGCTTTGCTGACCCATCTGACACCAGTGTCACCTGATCTGCAATATAATTAAACAAGAACCAAAAAAGAAAAACAAATAGATGGAGTGAGCAATGTTACAAGCCTGCAGCCCAAAATATGTTTTTAACTAGAAATCTGTGATGAACAGCTTGTTGCCCCATCTCCTTCTCATCTCCCACATGTAAGAGGGCAATGTTAGAGAGGGAAGAAGGTCAACATCATATACAGCAGATGACATTAGCGCAGCACACACCAAGAAAATGGACATTTATACGGGACTAGTCAAAGAGGGTGTGGCAAAATATATTCCCAGCATGAATCCAACAATATCTGCAGAACAATGGGGAGGCCCGATGTGTGTCTATGTAAAGGTAAATAAGAATGAGAGAGAGAGTAAAGAGAGAGAGAGGAAGACGTTTTGCTCTAAAAACAAAATAATGTGCGAAAGAGGCAGAAACTAGAGCATTTTTCTTGCTTATGCAGTAAGCTTCTTCCAGGAATGTCTAATCATCTCACAAATAAAACCATACGGTCTGCACCAATCACCTACCCTCAGAGTGTTATGGCTGTTGGCTAATCTTACCACTCCAGAGTCTTAAAGAAACATCATGGAGATATGAAACATGCCTAGACTTGTTCAGCCAAGTGGTGCATATTCTGTTTTATTTTCTTGTTTCCATGTTACCTGTTACCACATTACATTGTCATCAGGTTTTGAGACCTACGTCAAATGCCTGTTTTGATTTTCTGGTTAATATTTACAGCCAGTCAGTAATGCCAGACATCAGAGTTTCATACTTTCAGTTTTCAGTAGATGAATGTTGATGTAAAATCCTTCATTCTATTAAATTTTGAAAGTGAGTTAGAACAATATTTAAAAACTGTCTCTGATTTTGGGCCTTTATCCACCCATTATTTTTGGCTTTATCTAGAATTCTTGAGCAAAGAAGTTCAGAAGTATGGTCTGGAGTCACTAGACCCTGCACGTTAAGGATACCTGAGGCTGAGGGCTGTACAATAATGTTTTTCTCCTAGACCCAGAAAGTTTCTCTCATCCAGGTTGATGGGTCTAGATAACAAACAGATGCTTTAGTTCTGTTGGAAACTTGAATCATGGTTTAAGGAATGCATTGTTAAGGAACATGGCCTGATACTAGAGCCAGGCTTAGGGAAGGGCCTCTCATATTCCTGATCCACCTTTGACAACTGCAGTCTGGAGTTATTCCTGGACATCTCATGCATGCTTGTCCTCATGTTCTCATGCTTGTCCTCATGTGATGCCTTGTACCTGATAGTCGTATGACAGCTTCCTGCCATCCATTTTCCTAGGCAGAGGTTGAGGACCCAGAGGCAATGGGTATGTGATAAAAGTCCAAAAATAACAATTACGATTCTCAGAACAGAGGACATTTAGTTGCTAATTGGGGGATATGTATGTTAATTTTGAGATTGCAGTGTCTCAGATTATTCTCCCCTTCTCCAAGATACAGCAAACATAAAGCTGATATGTAAGTAACAAGGGTATGTGTTGATGGGGCATAGATTACCATGTCAAGAGATGCAGGGGGGAACAAAGCAAAAACTCTTTAAAAGCATGTATAAGAATTTGCTATTTTTTGTGAGGTTTGCACTTTATCTGTACTTGCAATATCATATCTTGCATTATTGACAGAGAACACTCTGCAACAAATTAAATCAATGACTCTTTCCTAGTTTACAGCCATCTTTGGATGGCAATTCTGTTTATAAAACATTAAGGCTTGTCCACATTCCTTCACCATTAATAGTGAGTATTTGGTCAATAAGGGAGAAGCACTCTAGGTCATTCTCCCATGAAACATTTATCAGAGTTGCCAGTTATACAGCCTGGAACCATTCAAATTCTCTCCTGTAGTCACTCAAGAAGGCAGATGCTGCATACAAGCCCCCAGTTGGGTGGAGCAAAGCTTTGAAAAGGCAGTCTTTGGTGGACACCTGCTTTTTTTACATAGTCCAGCACAGATTATTGATGACACAGTGCTCAGTTACTTTACCATCATACTCAGAGTCTATAACCTGAGACAGATTTGTTAAGAGACTTTATTATTCTGCCAGACTAGGAGTCAGACCCTCAATTATTTGCTTCACCAGTTCCCCCTCTAATTATTCCTACTAGATCAGGCACTAGAAACCCTTTCCTCCCTCTCCAAGCCTCATCTCAAAGAAGAAGTGGTTAATGATCTATGTATAGCTTTCAGAGTAGGATTCCACAGAGTCTATTGCAATTTTTTGCTGGTGCTTTGACTAGGATTGTAGGCTTGGGCACATTCTTACAGAGGATAGCTTAGCTGAGACTATCCTACCTTGAGGCACTTAGAAACTCATTAATGGATACCCCTTATAAAAGAAAGATTTTTTTAGCTGACCTTTCAAGGACTTGATGGGTGACCTCTTGAACATGAACAGGAAATGGGCTGTCACCTCTTTAAATGATCTTTCTGAGCCCTCTTTAGTCCTCTATATATCTTCCTTTTCCAAAACCAGCAAACCTCAAAAAGGAAGAATCCTCTATTTGAAACAGATAAAGGCACTGAAATGTCACAGTGTCTTGATCTTCAGGTAAGCTAAGCCTCCCAAGAAGAGAATCCCACTGGCCCAGCAGTAACAGTCCTAAACATCATCTTGGCTGCTCATAATGGGAAAGAGATTCTGCAGTTCTGGACTGTTGAGCCTTTGTAAAGGATCAGGGGATTCTGAATGTGGTCATGGCCAATCACAGAGCTCTTACATTCTCAATAGAAATAACTCATCTAAGAGACTAGGGTGTCCCTGCAGTGCTCTTTGGGTAGTATCACCAAAGGAACTATATAGGCTGTCCTTTCTTCAGAATAAGGATAAAGGCTGTTCTCCCTTGTTTTCGGGTACCAAAGGGGACAGACAAATTCCATTCCATATTGGGCCTCAGTGACTTCAGTGAAAATCCTGTACATAACGTTCTGCTTGGTGACTCTCAGTTTAATTTCTCTAAGCCTTTTGGGTTTGTAATACCATCATGAGAATAGACTTCATTCCTAAGTCAAGTTATAATTAAACTTCGTGAAATTAGTATTGTTTCAATTTTTGATGCTAGCCAAAAGTGCTTTTCGCACCACCTGCAACGTGCCCAGAACTGACTCCTTCTGCAACTCATATGGCGTTATATGCATTGGTAGCATATCTAAGTAGGACTGTATATTCTTTTTTATTAGATCTATTGCACCTATTACTACTGGAACTTTCTGGGTATCTTTCTTCCACATTGCCCTTATTTCTGCCTGCAAATCCTGATATTTTATGGCTTTGTGTCTCTCTGTATGTAAGACATGTGATTACTAAAGGTAGCAATTTCAATTATCAATGCTACTTTTGCCTTTTTTCATGGAGTACTATATGTTTTCTCACATCTATTTTTAAACTGTTGTTAATGGGTGATCCCATGTGATGTACATTTCATCCTTCTCTACAGTGCTTTGTGTTTCATGTTGCCAATGTTTCTCAGCTATGTCTATATTGTAATGTTTGCTCAATCCCCAATGCTACAGTCTTGCCACATTGTTGTGCCTTTCAGTGTACATGCCGTCTGCTATGAGTGTATTAAATGCAGCAACAAGATGTGTGAGTGTTTCCAATTCTTTTTATAGAACCTACATTTGTCTGTTTCTCCCACAGGTTCAATGGACTTTGTAAACCAGTATGTACATAATCCACTATTCAGGGCTGCCATTATTAATCTTTCATCTTTTGGTCTCATCTTACCTCTCCTTAATCACTCCAGCATCAAATCCTGATCAACATGAGGTTGTTCCAGGAAGTCTCTGTACTTGCCACAATATCTATGCCTTTTCCCCATTTTTTCCTTCTAATCTGATCCTTCTCCGTATATTCTTCTTTTATTTTTCGGCACTTTAGTTGCTGTCTGACTTTTTTTCTTCTTCTGGTTTGGTTCCCATTACCGCTTGACACTGAAATGCTTCTGCTAAACTAAACAGAGACGTCATCTTAGACTTTCTCTCCTTGTAGGTTCGTAAGTTCATTGGTATATACTAGTCTAATGACCAGCAGAGCCTTTATAAACCTAGCCATGCAACCCAACCCAACTGTACACCTATGAATCATTTTAAAACTTTCACTGTGTTTGAATCTGATGAAATCAGTATATATATATATATATATATATATATATATATATATATATATATATATATACACAGTTTGTACATCCTCAGAAGGCAAGTTATTTGCTATAGTTTTTTTAGGATGGCTTATAGGTTCATTCATAAGTAGGAGTATCATTTTTTCCTGTTACCAGGTTGGTGTCTGCTCAAGATGCACATATAAGTCATTTTTACTCAGGGCTAAATCTTTGTGTAAAGATGTTAATACTTTTGTAGCTAGGTATTGCATCTCGGCCTGCTATTTTCCAATTAGGAGCTTTTCTTACTTCTGTTTCAATTTCTTTGGCAGTTACTTTATTCCATTTCTTATCTTCTACATTTGAACACCTCTTTGTTATGTTCCATAGGATCTTCATAAATATTTCTCAAAAACGTGTCTTATTTTGTTGTGTTTCTGTTCACTTTGCTTTGTTTTCCAGTTCTCTATAAGGTTCATAGGTTAGTCCTAAGCTAACTGCCCTTGCGAGCCATTGTAAGCCTAGCTAATTATCCCTTGTGAGACTCAAACCCTGCACCTTGTGTTTGTAAGGCAAACACCTTAACCATTAGGCCACCCTCCCACTTTCTGGGTTATTAATGAATTACTTATTTTGAACTTTTCCTTTATATTTATCTGCAAATTTTCTAAGTTTTTCTGCTGTGTTGATATGTTTAGTTTATTATTTGTAATAGTATATGATAGATGAAGGTCTGTTTTGATGTGGGTTGCTTTTACCACATCTATCTTTTAAGTATTTTTGTTGATATGTTCCCTCTTCTATACTCTTCTAACAGTGATGCTCCTTGTCTTAATTGCCTTATAGTTTTCTCTGTTTGATACTTTCATGGTGGCATTTTATTTCTTCCCTTCCTTTCCCTTGTTAATCCGTGTTTTTGTGGTAAGAATTTATATATTAATATTGCTGCACAGTGATACATCAATGTTATATCACACAAAGTTCTATTGATAGTTTTGATTACTGTGTTCATTTGTTTTATCAGA
The DNA here is from genome assembly GCF_019279795.1 of Protopterus annectens. Taxonomy (NCBI): domain Eukaryota; kingdom Metazoa; phylum Chordata; order Ceratodontiformes; family Protopteridae; genus Protopterus; species Protopterus annectens. Next base: position 735,585,971 of record NC_056747.1, read on the forward strand.
CTTCTAACATTTTGGGTCTTATTTACTTTGTGTAATCTAGTTCTTTCATTGATCTTAATATGTCTATCCATCTCTATTAAGTCAAACAGTTCTTCGTTAGATCATTTTCTTCTAAACTGAGAGCAAATTATTTGCTCTTTCCTGTGGGTATGCGACAGAAAGTTCCATAACATCTCCATGTGACATACCCTCTCCCGATGCATCCTGAGCCATCTGCTGCTCCTTCTTATGGGAATTCAATGATGCATCGCTCCACATTATTGCCTTAGTCAGAGTTGCCACTGTTTCCTGCTCCTTCCTTTAGTGTATAACTTCAGCTGAACTTCTATACCAGTTTCCTACAGACGGTTCCAGAATATTATGATGTGACAAGTCTTCAGATGCTTCCTGTTCCACCTGTTTCATCTTAGTTTGGGAACTCATTGTTCTATTGTGCTGTGACATTACCTGTGTTGGATTTTCTGCACTAAATCTTTTTCACAGATAATCCATAACTTCAGTTTCTATTTGTTTAACTTCTCCATTTCTAATCTCCTTTTCTATTTCCCCTTTTGTTTTATTTTTGTATTGTAACATTTTACATATCTGGTTGGCTTTGCTTGTATTTCTCTTCAGATATCATTGGTGTTGCTTTTTTTTGTATTGATTAGTTTTGATTTCTCCCTTGCTTAAATATTGCATCATACCATATCTGTTTTACTTTCCCATGTCCCTATTTCTTCTTCAGATGCCTCCAGTTCCACTTGTTTCTCCTTAATCTGAGGAATCATTATTCCATCATGCTGTTACATTACCTGTGTTAGGGTTTCTACATTAAATCCTTCACTTTGCAGGTAATCTATGACTTTGGTTTCTATTTGTTTAACTTCTGCATTAGCAATCTTCTTTTATACTTTTGTTTTCTTATTTTTAGTATTGTAAATTTTTTTCCATATACACGTGCCTTTGCTTATTATTTCTCTTCAGATATCTTTGGTGCTGCTTTTTTGTATTGATTCACTTTGCTTTCACCTTTGCATAAATATTGCACCATATTAAATCACTTTTTCTTTCCCATGTCGATATTTTTTCTTCAGATGCCTCCCACACCACCTGTTTATCCTTAATTTGAGGACTCATTGTTCTATCATGCTGTGACATTGACTGTGTTGGATTTTCTACACTAAAGCCTTCACTTTGCAAGTAATCCAGAACTTCGGTTTCTATTTATTTAACTGTTTCACTTCTACCTTACTAATCCTCTGTCCAACACCCCCCCCCCCCGTTTTGTATTGTGAAATTTTCCATATCTGTGTGCATTTACCTGCATTTCTCTTCAAATATCATTGGAGTTGCTTTTTTATTGATTAGTTTGGTTTTCTCCTTTGCATATGTCAAATCGTTTTATGTTTTCCATGTCCATTTTTCTTTTTTATAACTTTCAAAAATGTCTGAATTTTGTTTTTTATATTTTTGCACTTTTTCACTTCCTCTTTCAGGGTGGCTATGGTGGTGCAGTTGTTAGCATTGTCACCTCACAGCAAGAGGTTCTCCGGTTTGATCCTCAGCTGGGGTGCCTTCTGTGCAGAGTCTGCATGTCCTCCCTGTGGTCGTGTGGGTTTCCTCCGGGTGCTCAGGTTTCCTCCCAAAGACATGCAGTAGGTGGATTGGACACTCTAAATTGGCCCTAGGTGTGAGTGTGTGCATGTGTGTGCCTTCTGTGGAAGGTTGGGTGCCAGGCTGGCAACTTGACACTGTAAAACTCCACTGCCAATCATGAGCAAACAGGTGATCTGCTGTGGCGACCCCTAACTGGGAAAAGCCAGAAGAAGAAGCATTTCCTCTGTCACTTCGTTTCCCAGGCAGCCAAAAGTTTCTTCATCTACGTAATGTTATCCATAGATCTGTTGTATTAATGAACACAAATTTGCATTTGAAGCTTTGACAGTTTTTCTTGTGCCAGTATTTTTCTTTCCTCTAATTTCTCTCTTAATGTTTCTGAATATCTGCTATCTGGAAATTCTGGTCTTCTTTCATAATAGTAACAATACATAATTTCTTCCTCATTTTCAATAGTACAGTCTATCGTCTTTATGGCTCTTTTCTGACCTGTCAATTTTTGTTTTTTTGTGGACTATTTCCTTCTACAACAGAGGGGGCATCCTCCTCCCTAAGCCTGGCCTAACCCCATTGTAGGGAAGTTTCTCTGCCTTGAGGATTCTACACTGCCATTTTTTCCAGTCCTGACACTAGTGTGTGCACCAGGATTGGGCACTTTTTTATTCTGGGACCTGTGCACCCAGCTGTCTTTTTTATTTTTTAGCATAACTTTATTCATGAAGTATGATATATAAGATACAGTTTATATATCAGTGTCATCTTGGTGAGCTTTTGTGAAAACATGTTGCACCACATGAAGGTACTCACCAGACTTGAGGATGGATTCAGTTCCAGCAATACTACTCTCCTTTTGGCCATACCATCTTGTCTTGCCACAGGGTGCCTGGATGGTACTACTACACACACTAGAAACTTTTGGCACATCAGTGTCTGGGGTCATCACAGACGATTCCTTTGATTAGCTCTGGGTGGGCATCACTTTCAGTATGAGGTGCAGACATTTGTAATTTCCTTTGTTGTCAAAAGTGTTTGATCTAATGCATGAATAAATAAACAAATACTACTGTGTTCTGTAAAATAAAATTGTATTTGCTGCAGTCCCGGTAGGATGATGCAGGAGTAACAACAAATTAAAGCATTTGGGAGAGCAGCAACATAGAAAAGCCCAGTCCTGCATGATAGCAACTGCTAAGAGTTCAACATGTCATATTAAGGTACTGCGCTGGCCAGAATCTAGGTAAAACACCAATGATGAGGGAAAGGGAGCTGAAAATGTGTGAAATAAAAAAATAAGCAAAATGGCATAACTTAAAAGCAGATTGCAAAGGACATGGAGAAAACCAGGAGGCTCAGAAAGAACAAAATTTATCACAAGACACAAAGTACTGGGATACTACAGGAGCTGAAGAATGAAAGAGACATACAGTGTGACCAGAAACTGAACCAGAACTGCAGATATCAAATGGGATGAATGTTCGTCTTACAGAAAGGAAATGGTAGACCAAACTTAGAACAAAGGGGGAAGGGACACACTAAACAAATAATGTTTTGGAGTAAGTCTGACTTCAGCTTGTGGAACAGGCATAACCCTCCCACTGCACCAGAATTTGAAAATGGTGCCAGATAGGTGTGTTATGCTGTGAAAATAAATCTCAGCAATTATCCTTTGTGTAACCCTGTTTCTGATTCATGCTGAGTAATGCAGGTTGCATTCTGACCCAATGGTTCAATGGTAGAGTTAAGCCACCTGAGGACATAGCCTTTATCTGGCTTATTCTGGTATGTGGTCCATCAAGCTGAAAGGCATTACTAACACCTTGCATCATTCTTTGTGCACAACATACTTTTTCAGGGTTAGCAGAAACACCGGGAATTTCTGGAGCCTTGTAGAAATGTTAAACTCGTTAATGACAGTTCCTTTTCAGTACATCTAGAAATGAAAGTTGCTGTTGTTGCTTGTGTGTGTGTGTGTGTGTGTGTGTGTGTGTGTGTGTGTGTGTGTGTGTGTGTGTGTGAAGTATGAGTAGGGGTGGTACCATACAGCAGGAATATGCCTTCTGATAGTTTTTATATACTCCCACTGACATATTTTTGATCTTACATTCTGCAGGGAGTTTGAAATAATACTGTACTCTCTCCTAACTGCTCATCTGTTTCAGCTTAAATACTTATGTATGTGTATGTGGACACTCTCCTTACCACATCAAAAAATGGCTTAATAACGTTTAGGTTAGACATTCTTATAAACACATATGACAAATACTTTTTAAGTGAAAAGGAATGTCATTGCTCTTCAGCGTAAGTTATTTTTAAACAGTATTTAGTAACTTCCTGGAGTTTCAGGGCACAGAACATTCATACAATTCTAAGGAATGCATTAAGGAATGCGACAAATGAGAAGGTTAAACTTTCTCATAAATGGCCCCACTTTACAAGGAACAATGTCTTAGCTTGCTGATTTTTGATCTGTCAAAATTTTGGCCTTTTTTATCTGTACATCTGCTCATTTCCAGTCCGCAGCTGATTCATGGAAATTGACACCCTGAAGGTACAACAGTTGTTTTATTTTCCTATAATTTTTCTCCAACTTGTCTGAAGCAGATAATTTCTGATATTTCTTCACCTTTATTTTTACAATCCCCAACTTAGACATTTTTCAGGAGTTCTTTTACACTTGTCTCTTGTGCTTTTAGATTTTATGCTGACCTCACCTCCAAAGGAATTCTTACTTTTTTGGTTATGGTTTCAGCAAAGTGCTTTGTGTCATTTAGTTCCTGAAATGTATCATCACACAGACCATTTTTAATGCTTTAGTAACAAGAGACATTGCATTTGAAAAAAAACAGGAAATGATGTGGTCCTGAATCTCACCTTGTTTGGCATCCACGTGGGATGATCTGTCGGGAAGCAGATATAACAGTGGAATTTTACTTTAGCAAAGATATAGTCAAATCCTTCATACTTCTTGGCTACTACTCCAAGCTGAGCTGTAGTATTTATATCCTAAATAAGTTAAGGCACAAGTTGTACTGGATGGATTACTGGTAATGCAACATGCATAATGCTACTGTGCCCTGTAATCATCTTCTTTGACAACACATTTGTACCAATTTCATTTCTTTTCTGATTATGTCTACAGATTATTAGAGATGTCAAAGTTTATAGTTAAGTATTTATTGATGAATATTTATGTAAATCTTAGTGAAGATGTGGACAGTATTTGAGAAACATTTGCATACTTCCTTATATAAGGCTTTTATGTCTAGTCATTTTAATTGCGATGTCAAAGAAAGAAAAACATACAAATAGAAAGGAACAAAAACTATGTAACTACTAAAAATGCTAAAAAGAATTAAAAAAAATTGATAGCAAACTATCACATGAAATAGCAAGTAAGAGCAAAAGAAAATCAACTGGCCCACAGCAAATAAGAAATTTATCTTCTTTCAATATGAATAATAACAAAACATTTATAGCTGTATTAAAATCTGAAGTCTCACAGTCAGACTATTGGCTCTTTGCAGGTCATGTGTAGAATATGTACATCTGCAAAAAGATATGGGACCCTTACAGCTGATCAAAATCCAGGAACTTGAAGCCAGAAGCTCCAGCAGCTTTTTCTCTGTCCACCTACCTGACTGAGCAGTTGTTCATCTCAAATGTGAGCTCAGGAATGCAGCTGATGCAAAGGTTGGATACCATCATGGTCTCATCATGGAACTGGTGAGTGGAAAGGGAAATGAGGAGGGAGGCTTTAGGTTTAGGGAAGGGGATTCTAGGTTTAAGTAGCTACTGGGAGTTAACACTAGGTTAGGCATGGGGGGAGGGGGATTTTAGGTTTAGGCAGCAACCTGGAGTTAGCTCAAAGTTAGGGTTGGGGGGGGGATTTTAGGCAGTAACCGGGAGTTAGCTCAGAGTTACTGTTAGGGAGGGGAGGGGGATTTTAGGTTTAGGCAGTAACCAGTAATTAGCTCAGAGTTAGGATTTTGGAGGAAGGATGGATTTTAGATTTAGAGAGCAAGCAGGAATTTTTTTAAGGGCTAGGGTCAGGGTTCTGAGAGGGATAGCTAGATTAATGAGAATCTGAGTGGTGGGAGTTAAACACTTGCCAATATGAGCTAATGGCAGCAGGGAAGTGTGTCACTAATAGCATGGAAGGACTTATAGCAGACCCAAATGATATCCTTGAAATATGTGCCAGATTAATTTGCTGAAGTTTACAGTAAAACTTCAGTAACATAGTCTAATCCCATGACTGTTACCATTCACTTTCCAGTAATAACAGATAAAAAAAGTTATTGTAACAATTCAAAATTAAATTAAACTCAGTTCCCAGATCTGATCAAATCCTAGTGGAAAGTTTGCCAGCGTATAACTTATACATAGCTCATCTGTTACCAGCTTAATTAATAAAAATGTAAAATATGCATATTGCTTTCTCATGTAATAACAGCTTTTAAGAGTTGCACAGAGAAGAAGACTTTAGCTTGCCTTGATCTTTCATAAAGTTTCCCATTCAAGCCCAGTGCTTCCAAAGGGCCATGTGCTTGGATGGGAAACTTCATGAAAGATCAAGCCAAGCTAAAGTCTTCACTGTGTAATACCTTAAACATCCTATAGTGGACAACCATGGGATATATGCAGATGACATATTTGCAAAATTGAATCCAAAATATCAAAAACTGATGAAGCTACAAAGTGAAGTTAATCAGAATAAATACGGGCTTGTATCTGGGAATTATCACTCATTTTGGACAAACTTTCAGAATACATCTTTTAATATTGAATTGTACAGCTATCATTATGCAATACCATCCTGGACTGACTCTGCAGGCATTGTGTTTGGTCACCTTTTTGACATACAGTTCCAAAGATACAGTTCACAAAGTGGGTCCCACACAGAAACTGTAGATCTACAATGTTACAAATGTCCATGCATTCACTATTTGCTGAAAACCAGTAGTAAATAATGCAATAAATTAAGTGACTGTCTGATTCTTTCAGTGTCTCAGAAAGAGTGAAGATGTGTTCTTGGTCCAGGGATGGAGATATTTGTGGCATCAGAGATCAAACGTACATGATAAGAGTGATATGTGGAGAGCAGGTCTGTACTAGCAAAGCTTTGTAGGTGCAGGAGATGACAGTGGGCCATTTAGTTTCATTTTATAGAGAGTTGTAGTTCCACAGATGTGACACTTGCAGGATTGGCACTCTGTGCACAGCTAATACTAGGAACTGTGGAGCCTCCAAAGTCATTGCAAAGGTCGCTGGGTTTGAATGGGAATGGGAAGCTGTAGCAAGCACACACACATACACAGAGGGTGTTGTAAAGTCTGTTAAAGCTTTCTTGCATATTTCTAATACTTCGATAGATTATCTCCTTGGCAAGGGGCATGCCCATTCCTCCTGAAACTAATGTGTTCAGCTGTGGTGCTGCTGCTCCTTTTGCCTTCCGGTTAATTCCATTTAGATTTAAACCCTATTTGGTCACACTTACCAGTGGGTAATTCATGAGTAGCTCCCTGGGGTAGTACTTCCATCTTTTGGAGATGTATCCTTTCAGCAAAGAGTGCTGTTGTACAGCTGCTAATGTGGCACAATGTGAAAGGGAGGAATCTGAAGCTCTGAGGGAGGCTAATGAGGACCAGATCAAGCTGAATGAGCAGGTTACCCTCATTATCCCTGTACTACTGGCATCCTTCCTAACTCTCTGTACGCTAAGGTACTCTGCTGGTGAATACTGAAGACCTGCAGAGCCCAATACCTTCCCCCATGATCCTTATTCCCCTAACCCAGATCTCCAGGAACTGAGATCTGTCCCCTGGGATTTTAGGCAGAACTCAAACCTCTGCTTCAGTGCACTGGCCTGCACTTACTGTATATGAGGAACATGAATCTGATGGCTTGAGTAACCACAAATGCCACTAATGGTGTCACTGACACTTGGGAAGAGCACACCCCTGCCCGACCCACATATCATTATAAAAATTGTATCTTGGGTGAGATGTGGGAAACTTTATTTGGTGGAGAGGGAGATGTTTAGATGCTTTCTGCTATTCTGAGTCAGATGTTCTTATGCAGTACAGCAGTTCCATATCCTCACATATATTAACATCCATATACTCATCTCCATGCATTTCTGCACTCCATTCTTCAGTTTCAGAATTGGCTAAATGGTTGGAATATGACAACTGATAAATTGTTTCTATTTGGAATCTGGCCATAGTTCTATTCCATAAGTAATTTTTTGGAAGAAAATATTTGACTTCTGCATTGATTTATATGCCTAATAAAAAGGAAAAGTTGAACTTATTCATGCTAAATTATTTGTGTTTTTAATTTTTTGATAATTTAAACAGTGTACCATACTACAAGTACCTCTTTCTACAAATTTAATTATCAATATCTACATATTTTCATTGAAAGGCTCTGTCTTGTAGTCATGTTCATATTTAACAAATCTAACTATAAATTTTTAAATATTTTCATGGTAAGAAGTTATTTTGCGGTCATTTTCATACTTAGTACAGGAAATGTGAATCGAAAATGTGATTAGCAATTTGCCACTACATAATTCACTGAACCCTAGTCTCCAAAAATGTACCCAAAACTAAGCAGTACCAGAGGAAATTATATTAAGTCCTAAAATTAGGTGTGGACATGCTTCACTTTGCACTGCAGATATATGGGGGTTGCACATAGCCTCTGTGTTAGGTTAACTAATGAATCAACATTTAAATCAATTCTGTATATAAACATGACATGCTGTGAGCTAATTTACAAGTTTTGAGGTTTCTTCCAGATTTTTCTAGTCATGCTAGTTGTTGCTGAAGCACCTACCAAGAGGAGAAAATGCTGAGAGAAGAAAAGGAGCCACTTTTGTGATTTTAAGTATTTTCTTCTGATTTTTTGTTAAGTTTTACTGCTTTGCTGCCTACTTTTTGAAATTTTATGGCTTGCTAAAGTTTATATCTATAACAGTAACAGTACTTGGAACACATCTAAAGCCTGTTTACTGCATTTCCTGTGTTGCACTTAATTTAAAATTGTTTTTTTCTCTAAAAAACGCATTTTACCTGATTTTGGCATAGCACTCAAGTGTGGGATCATTCATTGCACTGTTGTGATTATTTTGCTGCTTGTGTATCTCTGCTACCTTTAAACTACAACAAAAAGAAAAAAAAACAAAAAATCTTGCTTTTCTCCCACTTTCTGAAAGTTTAGAAAGTTCAGTTACAGATTTGCTGTTCTGGACTGTTTGGAAGTTTCTAGAAGGCCAGTGCTTGCTTGGACTAAAGAGAAGTCTATGTGTTCACCAGTGGGAGTGGTAAACACTGGACAGCCTGCCTGTTCCTGGAGGAGTGGTTACTACCTAGAAGCCATAGTTTTATTGGCTATTTTGGGTCAGTTCTAAACTCCTTGATCTCTCTCTCTTAAAACCAGGCTGCCTCATGGTTTTGGTGTCTTTTCAGGCTTGCTAGTTGTTGCTGAAGCACCTACCAAGAGGAGAAAATGCTGAGAGAAGAAAAGGAGCCACTTTTGTGATTTTAAGTATTTTCTTCTGATTTTTTGTTAAGTTTTACTGCTTTGCCGCCTACTTTTTGGCATTTTCTGGCTTGCTAAAGTTTATATCTGTAACAGTAACAGCACTTGGAACACATCTAGAGCCTGTTTACTGCATTTCCTGTGTTGCACTTAATTTAAAATAGTTTTTTTCTCTAAAAACTGCATTTTACCTGATTTTGGCCTAGCACTCCAAGTCTGGGTCATTTATTGCACTGTTGTGATTATTTTGCTGCTTGTATATCTCTGCTTCCTTTAAACTACAACAAAAAGAAAAAAACAAAACAATCTTGCTTTTTTCCCACTTTCTGAAAGTTAAGAAAGTTCAGTTACAGATTTGCTGTTCTGAACTGTTTGGAAGTTTCTAGAAGGCTTTCTTGGGCTAAAGGGAGGTCTCTGTGTTCACCAGTGGGAGTGGTAAACACTGAACAGCCTGTCTGTCCCTGGAGGAGTGGTTACTACCTAAAAGCTGTAGTTTTATTGGCCATTTTGGGTCAATTCTAAACTTCTTGATCTCTCTCTCTTAAAACCAGGCTGCCTTGTGGTTTTGGTGTCTTTTCAGGCTTGCTAGTTGTTGCTGAAGCACCTACCAAGAGGAGAAAATGCTGAGAGAAGAAAAGGAGCCACTTTTGTGATTTTACGTATTTTCTTCTGATTTTTTGTTAAGTTTTACTGCTTTGCCACCTACATTTTGGCATTTTCCAGCTTGCTAAAGTGTATATCTGTAACAGTAACAATAATTGGAACACATCTAGAGCCTGTTTACTGCATTTCCTGTGTTGCACTTAATTTAAAATATTTTTTTTCTCTAAAAACTGCATTTTACCTGATTTTGGCCTAGCACTCAAGTGTGGGGTCATTTATTACACTGTTGTGATTATTTTGCTGCTTGTGTATCTCTGCCACCTTTAAACTACAACAAAAAGAAAAAAAAAACAAAAAATCTTGCTCTTTTTCCCACTTTCTGAAAGTTAAGAAACTTCAGTTATAGATTTGCTGTTCTGAACTGTTTGGAAGTTTCTAGAAGGCCAGTGCTTGCTTGGGCTAAAGGGAAGTCACTGTGTTCACCAGTGGGAGTGGTAAAGCCTGAAGAGCCTGCCTGTCCCTGGAGGAGTGGTTACTACCTAGAAGTTGTAGTTTTATTGGCCATTTTGGGTCAATTCTAAACTCCTTGATCTTTCTCTCTTAAAACCAGGCTGCCTCATGGTTTTGGCATCTTTTCAGGCTTGCTAGTTGTTGCTGAAGCACCTACGAAGAGAAGAAAATGCTGAGAGAAGAAAAGGAGCCACTTTTGTGATTTTAAGTATTTTCTTCTGATTTTTTGTTAAGTTTTACTGCTTTGCCGCCAAGTTTTTGGCATTTTCCGGCTTGCAAAAATTTATATCTGTAACAGTAACAGTACTTGGAACACATCTAGAGCCTGTTTACTGCATTTCCTGTGTTGCACTTAATTTAAAATAGTTTTTTTCTCTAAAAACTGCATTTTACCTGATTTTGGCCTAGCACTCAAGTGTGGCATCATTCATTGCACTGTTGTGATTATTTTGCTGCTTGTGTATCTCTGCTACCTTTAAACTACAACAAAAAGAAAAAAAAATCTTGCTTTTTTCCCATTTTCTGAAAGTTAAGAAAGTTCAGTTACAGATTTGCTGTTCTGAACTGTTTGGAAGTTCTAGAAGGCCAGTGCTTGCTTGGGCTAAAGGGAAGTCTCTGTGTTCACCAGTGGGAGTGGTAAACACTGAACAGCCTGCCTGTCCCTTGAGAGTGGTTATTACCTAGAAGCTGTAGTTTTATTGGACATTTTGGGTCAATTCTAAACTCCTTGATCTCTCTCTCTTAAAACCAGGCTGCCTCGTGGTTTTGGCATCTTTTCAGGCTTGCTAGTAGTTGCTGAAGCACCTACCAAGAGGAGAAAACGCTGAGAGAAGAAAAGGAGCTACTTTTGTGATTTTAAGTATTTTCTTCTGATTTTTTGTTAAGTTTTACTGCTTTGCCACCTACTTTTGGGCATTTTCCGGCTTGCTAAAGTTTATCTCTGTAACAGTAACAGTACTTGGAACACATCTAGAGCCTGTTTACTGCATTTCCTGTGTTGCACTTAATTTAATATCGTTTTTTTCTCTAAAAACTGCATTTTAACTAATTTTGGCCTAGCACTCAAGTGTGGGGTCATTTATTGCACTATTGTGATTATTTTGCTGCTTGTGTATCTCTGCTACCTTTAAACTACAACAAAAAGAAAAAAAAAATCTTGCTTTTTTCCTACTTTCTGAAAGTTAAGAAAGTTCAGTTACAGATTTGCTGTTCTGAACTGTTTGGAAGTTTCTAGGAGGCCAGTGCTTGCTTGGGCTAAAGGGAAGTCTCTGTGTTCACCAGTGGGAGTGGTAAACACTGAACAGCCTGCATGTACCTGGAGGAGTGGTTACTACCTAGAAGCTGTAGTTTTATTGGCCATTTTGGGTCAATTCTAAACTGCTTGATCTCTCTCTCTTAAAACCAGGTTGCCTCGTGGTTTTGGCATCTTTCCAGGCTTGCTAGTTGTTGCTGAAGCACCTACAAAGGGGAGAAAACACTGAGAGAGGAAAAGGAGCCACTTTTGTGATTTTAAGTATTTTCTTCAGATTTTTTGTTACGTTTTACTGCTTTGCCGCCTACTTTTTGGCATTTTCCGGCTTGGTAAAGTTTATACCTGTAACAGTAACAGTAAATGGAACACATCTAGAGCCTGTTTACTGCATTTCCTGTGTTGCACTTAATTTAAAATCATTTTTGTCTCTAAAAACTGCATTTTACCTGATTTTGGCCTAGCACTCAAGTGTGGGGTCATTTATTGCACTGTTGTGATTATTTTGCTGCTTGTGTATCTCTGCTACCTTTAAACTACAACAAAAAGAAAAAAACAAAACAAATCTTGCTTTTTTCCTGCTTTCTGAAAGTTAAGAAAGTTCAGTTACAGATTAGCTGTTCTGGACTGTTTGGAAGTTTCTAGAAGGCCAGTGCTTGCTTGGGCTAAAGGGAAGTCTCTGTGTTCACCAGTGGGAGTGGTAAACACTGAACAGCCTGCCTGTCCCTGGAGGAGTGGTTACTACCTAGAAGCTGTAGTTTTATTGGCCATTTTGGGTCAATTCTAAACTCCTTGATCTCTCTCTCTTAAAACCAGGCTGCCTCATGGTTTTGGCATCTTTTCAGGCTTTCTAGTTGTTGCTGAAGCACCTACCAAGAGGATAAAATGCTGAGAGAAGAAAAGGAGCCAGTTTTGTGATTTTAAGTATTTTCTTCTGATTTTTTGTTAAGTTTTACTGCTTTGCCGCCTACATTTTGGCATTTTCCGGCTTGCTAAAGTTTACATCTGTAACAGTAACAGTACCTGGAACACATCTAGAGCCTGTTTACTGCATTTCCTGTTTTGCACTTAATTTAAAATCGTTTTTTTCTCTAAAAACTGCATTTTACCTGATTTTGGCCTAGCACTCAAGTGTGGCATCATTTATTGCACTGTTGTGATTATTTTGCTGCTTGTGTATCTCTGCTACCTTTAAACTACAACAAAAAGAAAAAAAAAAAACATCTTGCTTTTTTTCCCACTTTCTGAAAGTTAAGAAAGTTCAGTTACAGATTTGCTGTTCTGAACTGTTTGGAAGTTTCTAGAAGGCCAGTGCTTGCTTGGGCTAAAGGGAAGTCTCTGTGTTCACCAGTGGGAGTGGTAAACACTGAACAGCCTGCCTGTCACTGGAGGAGTGGTTACTACCTAGAAGCTGTAGTTTTATTGGCCATTTTGGGTCAGTTCTAAACTCCTTGATCTCTCTCTCTTAAAACCAGGCTGCCTCATGGTTTTGGTATCTGTTCAGGCTTGCTAGTTGTTGCTGAAACACCTACCAAGAGGACAAAATGCTGAGAGAAGAAAAGGAGCCAGTTTTGTGATTTTAAGTATTTTCTTCTGATTTTTTGTTAAGTTTTACTGCTTTGCCGCCTACATTTTGGCATTTTGCGGCTTGCTAAAGTTTATGTCTGTAACAGTAACAGTACTTGGAACACATCTAGAGCCTGTTTACTGCATTTCCTGTTTTGCACTTAATTTAAAATCGTTTTTTTCTCTAAAAACTGCATTTTACCTGATTTTGGCCTAGCACTCAAGTGTGGGGTCATTTATTGCACTGTTGTGATTATTTTGCTGCTTGTGTATCTCTGCTACCTTTAAACTACAACAAAAAGAAAAAAAAATCTTGCTTTTTTTCCCACTTTCTGAAAGTTAAGAAACTTCAGTTACAGATTTGCTGTTCTGAACTGTTTGGAAGTTTCTAGAAGGCCAGTGCTTGCTTGGTCTAAAGGGAAGTCTCTATGTTCACCAGTGGGAGTGGTAAACACTGAACAGCCTGCCTGTCCCTGGAGGAGTGGTTACTACCTAGAAGCTGTAGTTTTATTGGCCATTTTGGGTCAATTCTAAACTCCTTGATCTCTCTCTCTTAAAACCAGGCTGCCTCATGGTTTTGGCATCTTTTCAGGCTTGCTAGTTGTTGCTGAAGCACCTACCAAGAGGAGAAAATGCTGAGAGAAGAAAAGGAGCCACTTTTGTGATTTTAAGTATTTTCTTCTGATTTTTTGTTAAGTTTTACTGCTTTGCCACCTACTTTTTGGCATTTTCCAGCTTGCTAAAGTTTATATCTGTAACAGTAACAGAACACATCTAGAGCCTGTTTACTGCATTTCCTGTGTTGCACTTAATTTAAAATATTTTTTCTCTAAAAACTGCATTTTACCTGATTTTGGCCTAGCACTCAAGTGTGGGGTCATTTATTGCACTGTTGTGATTATTTTGCTGCTTGTGTATCTATGCTACCTTTAAACTACAACAAAAAGAAAAAAAAAAAAAACATCTTGCTTTTTTTCCCACTTTCTGAAAGTTAAGAAAGTTCAGTTACAGATTTGCTTTTCTGAACTGTTTGGAAGTTTCTAGAAGGCCAGTGCTTGCTTGGGCTAAAGGGAAGTCTCTGTGTTCACCAGTGGGAGTGGTAAACACTGAACAGCCTGCCTGTCACTGGAGGAGTGGTTACTACCTAGAAGCTGTAGTTTTATTGGCCATTTTGGGTCAGTTCTAAACTCCTTGATCTCTCTCTCTCTTAAAACCAGGCTGCCTCATGGTTTTGGTATCTGTTCAGGCTTGCTAGTTGTTGCTGAAACACCTACCAAGAGGACAAAATGCTGAGAGAAGAAAAGGAGCCAGTTTTGTGATTTTAAGTATTTTCTTCTGATTTTTTGTTAAGTTTTACTGCTTTGCCGCCTACATTTTGGCATTTTGCGGCTTGCTAAAGTTTATGTCTGTAA